>NC_081184.1:129271426-129501426 GCF_029867415.1 Vicia villosa | reverse complement strand
AGGGTGAAGATTAAAATGGGGTAGGTGGCTTGTTGAATGTTTTTGACAAGGATGTTGAGGAGAAGAGAGACGAAAGAAGGGGGTAAGAGGAAGATAAGGGAGAGGGTGAGGTAGTGACGAGGTTGAGCTACTATTATGCGTTTAGTTTCAGAGAGAATATCCCAGATTTTTGGAGCCATGGTGTAATAGGGAGAAGAGGTTAATTCAAGTGAAGTGGGATTGATCTCTCTCCTGGCTTTATTTTTATATTTTATTGATATCTAATAAGTAATAGAAAAGTAAAGGTGAAAGAATATTCCTTATCTTAATTTCATACTTTAATCCTTCGTGCAGTTTGAATACATGGCCATAGTTGTTTGTTTTCAAATTTTTATTTTTGTTCTTTGTGAAAATATCTTTTCATATATAATTTGTCTAATTTCTTTGTCATAGTTATTTTAAGTCCCTTTCAAACATATTGTATACTTTTTTCGGTTGATTGATTATAAATTTCAAACACTCATCTCTTTTGGAAAAAAAATTTAAATAACCATGTTTAAAAAAAAAATTACCACAAAAATCAAATTTTCGGGAGAATTACCTGTATGACCAGATTTGAGAGGTGGCCTACACGTAGGAGCCACCTCCCGTGGCGCCAACACACAAAACCATATACACATGCGCCACCTGGGGTGGCTTCAATGTGTAATTTGAATTATGAAGGCACCTAGGGTGGCGCCTAAGTCATTCTATTTTTTTTTGTTTTTTTTTGTTTTGTTTTTTGTTTTGTTTTTTGTTTTGTTTTTTTGTTTTATTTTTATTTTAACATATTTAAAAAATATTTATATTAAATAAGAAAATAAGATGTTCATGAAAAACATTAATTCATTCATTAATTAAAAGGTACATTGAAAATAACCAACAGAAAAAGATAAACTAAAACATCTAAGAAATCACTACGGTTAAAACAATGTCATTGGGTCCATGCATCATTTGAATGCAATCATTGTCGTATTCCACGTTATCCCAAAAACTTATCGTTGCTCCGGTCACATCATCGGCCCTTGTTTTAAGCCTCTTGATGCTTCTGATCTGTTCGCCGGATTCGTACTCCCTCTCTAGAAAAGACATGAGAGTCCTCTTGAGTTGCTCGACGGAAGAGATATTCCAAAACATCACTGGCATGGGAGGTTTGACAGCAGAGAATATGACATGTCCGGTCCTTCTGCGATACTCCGGTTCAGGTTCGATACGCCATGTTGATCTCCGGGGCGGGGGCTCTGTTGTCCAGTGACATCCAGATGGCCTAATGCGAGACATTGTTGTGTTGGTGTTTGGTGTTTGTGTTTCTGTGTGTAAACTCAACCCTGGGAACCCCTATTTACAAGAGGAGTGTTGTTGCGTACTATTTACAAGCACGCCTAACTTGTATGATAAATGCAGACAGACTGATCAATGCCTGACTTGATGGGACTAGACGAAAGCATGCGTATTTGACTGTCCAAAATACAGACTGGCAGTATGGGTCATGAAGACAATTTCACTACAAGACAAATACATACAATCACAACACCAACAATATGGCTACACCACACCCCAACAATCACAACACCAACAATATGGCTACATCACACCACAATAAACAATGCCTTTTTTACAAGGCCAATCAAGCGCTGGGTTTTACCGACCATATGACACAACTCCACCGCAAGATCAATCTTTGAGGGCATGGGGACCCGACTATTTGACAGCAGGATACAAGACTACATGTCCAACGAGCGCATGAAGGGGCTAATCCGAGGCCCACCTACCCAAACACAACAAGAACAACCAAGGAATAGGGGGGGTCGGGCTAGGGGGTCATGGAGAAAGGGGTCGTCGAGAACCTTCTCAACGAATTCGAACAATTCCAAATTGCGGAACTGGCGGTCAGAGGGGTCATGAATAGAATAATTTTAATGTTTTAAAAATATTCTCTTTTTTTCCGTATTTGTAATGTTTGTCCCGTACTTTTCGTATTTGTAATGTTTTTCCTGTATCTCCCGTATTTGTAATGTTTCTTCCCTATTTATATCATTAAACACTACCTGTCTAATTATTTATTTAATAGTTTTTTTTTAAAATATATTAAAACAATTAAAAAAACAAAATAAATATGTTAAAAAAAACAAAAAAATAACAAAAAATAACAAAAAAAAAATGACTTAGGCGCCACCCTAGGTGCCTTCATAATTCAAATTACACATTGAAGCCACCCCAGGTGGCGCATGTGTATATGGTTTTATGTGTTGGCGCCACGGGAGGTGGCTCCTACGTGTAGGCCACCTCCCAAACCTGGTCATGCAGGTAATTTTTCTGAAAATCTGGTTTTTGGGGTATTTATTTTTAAACATGGTTATTTGAATTTTTTTTTCTCTCTTTCTCTTATCTATCTTCATTCAAAGTATATTTTTTTTTTAGTAATTTTTCATTTTTGATAATTATCTATCTTCAA
The DNA here is from genome assembly GCF_029867415.1 of Vicia villosa. Taxonomy (NCBI): domain Eukaryota; kingdom Viridiplantae; phylum Streptophyta; class Magnoliopsida; order Fabales; family Fabaceae; genus Vicia; species Vicia villosa. The sequence continues at coordinate 129,498,953 of NC_081184.1, read as the reverse complement.
ATTACACTCGAAAAATTACATCATGAGTTACACTAACTCAATAACTTCATATTGGATAAATATTTTTTAAAATCAATTGTTGGATTAAAACATAATATTATGTAGATTATTCCTATAAATTTTAAATAATTAAATAAAATAAACGGACGTTACATTCTGCAATGTAGAGTCACTTTCATCCAAAGTAATTATGGAAAATTTAGCTAGCATTACATATGGTGCAATTGGTTTCACAAGACTAGTTTTATTCAAAACTTGCATCTAGATCAGGCTGAGAACATTTAAAGGAGTTCCATAATTTTTTTCCATATCTTCTGTTGTGAAATTTCTAAATCAATTTATACCTTCGATATATAATTCTAAGACGAGTCTTTTAAAGGGGATTTCTTTACTTAGACTACCTGTTGAGCTATTTATTCTATCCAGGGTCGGCTCTAGGCCTAAACAAGCAGGTCCACAGGCCATGACCTCAAAAAAATTAGAGCCTCAATTTTAGAAATCATGAAAAATAATAATACTGAAAAATAATTAGAGCCTCAACTTCCTTCTTGTAGCCCAGCGACTTAGTCGTTGCCTTAGGACACTACGCCAAAATTAAGCTGTAGCAGCGCAGCTACTAAAGCGCTTTTAGCAAAAAGCGCTCTCGTAGGGTTCGCTAAAAACAAAATTAATAAACAAAGGAAAATGATGAAAAAAAGCGCTCTGGTAGGGGGGGGTATGAGAGCGCTTTTAAAAAGCGCTCTGGTAGGGGGTGTATGAGAGCGCTTTTGAAAAGCGCTTTGGTAAGGGGGGGTTATGAGAGCGCTTTTGAAAAGCGCTCTGGTAGGGGGGGTTATGAGAGCGCTTTTAAAAGCGCTGCTATACGGGGTGGGGTACAAGCGCGCTTTTCCTTTAAAAGCGCTGGTATAGCTATATCTACTAAGGCGCTTTTCAAAAGCGCTTTCATAGGTCATTTTAAAATTAAATTTTTAAAAACAAATTAAAACAAAAACCCCTTTTGCTCAGTTACGTTCCTCAGTTCCTCTTCTTCTTCTCAATCGACGCTGAAACCCCAAAATTTCTTCTTCTTCTCCGACGCTCTTCAACTCACGGGCATAGCCGTTCAGCTCCACTCCGTATTGCCTCCTTCTCCATCTCGCCGCCTTCCTACAAATCGCATTTACAAGCAATCCATCCAAAGTGTTGCTGTGGGAGATAACACTCGGAACTGCGTATTTCTTGGGGCTCAAACGAACTTACAAGCTCGCTCTCAGGATTCAACGGAAACTCGTTAGCCCTAAGTACCCGAAAACCCGTCGATTTCTTCACAGGTTCGTTTCTTCTCGTTTTTCATCAACTTTTCGGTTATGGGTTATGTGATATTGTTGTCGAGATTCTTGATTCTCGTGCGAAATGATTGTTTCGTTGTGATTTTTGCTGAATAGAACTTCTTGAGGTTAAAGATTATTAGTTTTAGATTATTAGTTTTTGATTCTCTTGCTGAATAGACAAGTCTGTATACAAATTTATTGTCATATTTCTTCATAGCTAAATACTATACAGCAATGTACCAGCTCCTTTGAATTATTTTGTACTCAAACTTAAAAAACAGACAAACTAACATATGTAATGCCAATTTTGCTTCTGAATTAAGGACTTGTTGATTCATGAATCTTTGAATTGATTGAAATATTTTATCTGCCAAACTTAGCAATCTCAGTAATGAGTCTCAATACATAATCAAGCCACAATTGCAACCATCAATGTATAAAATGTTAGACATGGCTAAATGGTGTCCAGTATTTTAGACACATGATTGATAGGTCATATCTTTGAAATTATGGGAGCTTTATTCCCAGATTTAATTTGGTCATCTGCTTTACTAGATTGCTGCACTGAAAGCCTCACTTTGAGTTTATAGAGGACATTATGAACTTCGTCAAAATATGGCTTCATTGCATTTTTTGAGCTCTTAATCCACTGTTGAACTTTCTTGTATAGGCCAATAGTACGATCATGCTCTTTCTCGTCTAAATGCTGCATCAAAAAATATGTAATTATCAACCATGCAATCAGCATTATGTTTGGCATGTCACAATTCTAGCTAAACAGAATTTAATTAGATCAACAATTGTTCTTAACTTACACACATAAACTACTTCATCCTTCAATCTTAGCAAGATTCATATATTATTCAATTGTATTAAGTATCTAAGGTAGTAGTAATGTATTCTATTATACGATGACTTATGATTGTCTCTTTGTATCTGCAGAATCTGAATCTCTAAAAGAAAATTGCTTAACCTTGTTCCCAATATATCACCACTCTTCTTTCTCCTTAGTTCAGGTTTGTGCTCTTAACTATACTTAAGTATACTTAAGTTAGGTTGTTATGCTTCAGGTTTTGTTGACTTATTGGAACTATGTTTCGTGAGGTTTTATATAAAAGTATAAGTTTTGAAGTTCTACTGTTATTTTGATTACATGAAAACTTTGGCATACTATTTCGTGAGGTATATTTAGAATGAAAATGCTATCTTTATTCTAAACCATGATCGTTGTGCACTATGAGCATGTTTGAATGTAATACAAACATTTCAACTCTTCCTCTTGCTATTTTGTAAATTGAAAAAGGTGTCTTAGTTTGGTCTTGGATTTAATGTATGAGTTCATATTGATGTCTCTACTTTATTGCAACTTGGTTTATGGAATTCTACAAGTTTTGAAATGGATTGAACTATATTAAAACATGCTCATATATTAAATTGACTTTAAGAGATAAGAAGGAAATATCTATATTTATTTCTGAAATGAAATGAGATGGGAAACATTCACATTATTCTCTTTCAAATTTTACATTATTCTCTTTCAAATTTTTACTAGTGATTTCATTTTCAACCAATTTTTTGGTTTGTGGACTTATATTACCTTGAAATAAGGTAATGTCTTCTTTAAGAAATCGGGTATTCTGATTAGGTATTCTATTATAATGATAGCTATTTATTATCTTGACAGAATTTCTTAGTACCTGATAGAGAAATCAAGAAGCATTTGTTTAGCTTAATTAAGACATGGATAAGACATGGATGAATTCAAACCGATTGTCGAAACAGTACGAGAAAGGGGTATGGGAATTCGTTGAGTTTGCGGTTGCGCACTCCGAAGACCCGCTTCGAATGCCGTGTCCTTGCTTGGGTTGCTGTTATGGGGGTAAGGTTGACGGGAATCAGTTGGGATCCCATTTACTACGGTTTGGAATTGATAGAAGTTATACATGTTGGACAATGCATGGTGAGAAAAGTAACGGGAATGCTGAGTCGAGGTGTAATAGGAAGTATGCTTCAAACGACGATTGCACAGACACATATGATTGCGATCGAGTCGAAGAGATTGCAGAAGCGCTTGAAGAAGATCTTGCGGATTGTCCCAAAATGTTTGAGAGGTTGGTAAGCGATGCAGAGAAACCGTTGTATGATGGTTGTTCAAAATTCACAAGATTGTCTGCGGTGTTAAAGTTGTACAACTTAAAGGCGGAAAATGGATGGTCGGATAAAAGTTTCACAGAGTTATTAGCCCTTATGAAAGATATGCTACCAGAGGATAATGTTCTTCCCAATCGAACGTATGAAGCCAAAAAGATGCTGTCCTCTATTGGCATGAGCTATGATAAGATACATGCATGTCCAAACGATTGCGTTTTGTTTCGAAACGAGTATGCAGCGTTGAATGAGTGTCCTAAATGTGGTGCCCCTCGATATAAGAAAAAGTTGTCTCCTGCTAAAGTCTTATGGTATTTTCCTATAATTCCGAGATTTAGACGCATGTATCGTAGTGAGACCGATTCAAGACACTTGACTTGGCATGCAGATGAAAGAATTATTGATGGAAAGTTGCGACATCCGGCAGACTCACCACAATGGATGAAAGTTGATACTGATTATCCTGAATTTGGAAAAGAAGCAAGAAACCTTCGGTTGTCATTGTCTACTGATGGAATGAACCCGCATGGTATTCAAAGTATCTCGCATAGCACATGGCCTGTGATTCTTATGATCTATAACCTACCTCCGTGGCTATGTATGAAGCGTAAGTACATGATGTTATCTATGCTAGTTTCTGGGCCTAAACAACCAGGGAATGACATAGACGTATACTTGGCACCCTTAATCGAAGATTTAAAGTTTTTGTGGGAGAACGGTGTAGAGGTTTACGATGGGTATAGGAAGGAAAGTTTCAACTTGAGGGCGATGTTGTTTGGAACAATTAATGATTTTCCAGCATACGGAAATCTATCCGGGTACAGCAATAAAGGTCAAAAGGCGTGTCCCGTTTGTGAAGATGAAACCGATACGACACGATTGGAGCTTTGTCAGAAGAATGTCTTTCTCAGCCATCGTAGATTCTTAAATTCTAATCATCACTACCGTGGGTGGAGAAAAGCATTCAACGGAAAGGCCGAACATGGTACAGCCCCGCCTTTTTTGTCAGGTGATCAAATTTTTGAAAAGGTGAAAGATGTGAGCACTCAGTTTGGCAAGCCTTTTGCACATTCCCTTGTCAAGGGTGGGTGGAAGAAGAAGTCCATTTTTTTTGAACTTCCATATTGGAAGTCGTTGTACGTAAGACATTTCCTGGATGTTATGCATATTGAAAAAAATGTATTTGACAGCGTCATAGGTACGTTACTCAATATACAAGGAAAGTCTAAGGATGGCCTTAACATAAGGAAGGACATGGTAAACATGGGAATGAGAACTGAATTGGGACCCGTGACAAAAGGAAGACGAACATATCTGCCACCTGCTGTTTACACTCTATCTAGAAAGGAGAAGAAAACATTGTGTAAGTTCCTCAGTGAAGTTAAAGTTCCAGAAGGCTACTCTTCAGATATTAGAAGACTTGTGTCCATGAAAGACCTCAAGTTAAAGAGTTTGAAGACGCATGATTGTCATGTTATAATGGAACATTTTTTACCAATAGGTATACGTTCTATTCTGCCAGAAAAAGTAAGAAGCGCAATAACTAAGCTGTGTTTCTTCTTCAGGTCAATTTGCAGTAAGGTGGTCGATCCCGCGATCTTACCAACATTGCAAAAAGAGATAGTTGTTACTTTATGTGATCTTGAAATGTATTTTCCTCCCTCGTTTTTTGACATAATGGTTCATCTAGTCGTTCATCTTGTGAAAGAGACACAATTGTGCGGACCAACTTATATGAGATGGATGTACCCTACTGAACGTTATATGAAAATATTAAAAGGGTACGTGAAAAACAGAAGTCGACCGGAGGGTTGTATTGCCGAACGATACGTTGTTGAAGAAGCGGTTGAGTTTTGTACTGAATATCTGTCAAATGTTCAATCAATTGGACTCCCCAAATCTCATATTGTCGAAAAAAAAAGAAGGAAAAAGGCTAATTGGAAATAAAGTTGTGACAGTATCAATGGTCGAACGGGATCAAGCGCACTTGTATGTTCTGCACAATGAGATTGAGGTTGAGCCGTATGTTGAAATGCACAAGGTTGTTCTCCGAGATTTAAATCCAAATAGAAATGAGAACTGGATAGTACGAGAGCACAATCGAAGTTTCATACCGTGGTTTAGGGATCATATTTATTCAAAGTATCGTTCAGATCCTGCTTCAGTAACAAAAAGGTTGAGATGTTTAGCCTATGGTCCAACTGTAATTGTGCTTTCTTATAGCGCATACGCTATTAATGGATACACATTTTATACCAAAGAACATGATGATAAAAGTACTATGCAAAATAGTGGTGTTACCTTGGTAGCTGAAGCAATGCACATATCAAGTGCGAATGACTTAAATCCGAAATTTGCAAATTTGTCATATTTTGGGGTTATCGAGCGCATTTTGGTGTTTGATTACGCGAAGTTTCAGATTCCTGTATTTGGTTGCAAGTGGGTTGAAAATAATAGTGGCATACGAATGGATAAGTCAGGATTTTTGCAAGTGGATCTCAATAGGGTAGGGTACAAAGATGAGCCTTTCATTCTAGCCTCTCAAGCTAAACAAGTGTTCTATGTCAATGATCCGACAAGTACGAAATGGTCTATAGTGCTTTTATCTAACAAAATAGTTGATGAAAACATTGAAGATCAAGGTGATATTGGTGTTGGCATTGAATCTTGTACAAGAAACGATCAAAATGAGAATGAATCTTGTACTAGAAATGATCATAATGAGGGTATTTGGATCAATCCAACCGTCCGCGTTGTTAAGAGACGCGTAGAACACAATCCTACCAAGAAAAGAAAGAGACGTTAGTGATAAAGGTAATAGTATACATATTCCGACTAATTTGTTTTATTCAATTTGTACCGATTGTTTTAATCAATAGTATAGTACTTATTCAATTTTGGTGCATATTCTCGTTTTGTACATAACTTTTGAACCATGTATCCGTTTGTCGACTTCTTTACATGTAACTATACTATTTTGACGATTCTGGAGCTGCTCATGCACTTATCTTTACATTTCGGGACTGTTTTTTTATCGGTTTTGCTTCTGCCCGTAATCAAAAGTCGGGCTTAGGGTCTGAATTTTGGAAAACCGACTTTATTTTTGAGTCCGTGGGGACGTTTTACCATAGCCATGTAAATTTCGTTCAATTCCGACAACTTTCTTTTTTTGACGCTTATTTTGATTTGTACCGATTTCGTTTCCGATACACTTGTACATGCATGGTTTGACTTCCATTTGACTTGTATAGATTGTTAGCTTATTAATAGTGTACTAATGTGCTTTAGTTTGTTTGATACAGGTTCAATGGCTCCGGATGGAGATGCTCCTAAAGAAAACTCACAAGAAAACTCACAAGAAAGAGATGCTCAAGAAAGAGATGCCACAGATACAAATGCTCCACCTGATACTGAAGCAAAAGAAGTTGCACGAGGCATCACCATTATGAAGGGAATCGTTCGACATAGAGACCAAGGATTAGTATACCGTTTGGATTGGAATTCTGATAAACAAGCAATTGGTCCTAATTCTGCAAAGTTGACAAGCTATATTGGTACACTTGTTCGTATGCATATTCCGGTCTCCACAGCTAAATGGAATCTGAAAAGCGAAGAGTTGGATGCGAAAAAAAAAGCGATTTGGGACGAGCTTCAGGTATATATCATATATGGTTAATTGTTGTTATTATCTTGACGATAAATTGTTTAAATTACTTATACTAACACACTATGTGTATGTTTTTTTGCAGAGGACTTTTGAGATACCAGATGATCGTAGACGCTACATACTTAGTTTGGCCGGCAAAAGATATAGAGGGTGGAAAGCTTTTTTGACAAACACCTATCTTAAGGATAAAGATGGAAACTTTCTTGAAGAGGCACCGGGACGGCCAAAAAAGTATGAGATCTTCATTGGTGAAAAAGATTGGACTGAGTTTGTAAATCAAAGAGATGAAGATTTTCGGAAAAGGAGTGCCACGAATAGCGCGAGAGCATCCAAACCCGCGTATCCATACAAAAAAGGGCGTATGGGATATGCACGCTTAGAGGATAAACTTGTAAGTAAATAGAAATGCATTTTAATTAATTGTCTAAATGTGTTTTATTTGACGATTTTATCATTTGTGTCAATGCATAGTTAGAGGAGACTAAAAGTGAGGAAACCTCACTTCCTGTACATGTGTTGTGGAGGGAAGCTCGTGTGGGCAAGAATCAAGCTGTCGATCCCGAAGTTCAGAGAGTTTTTACTGAATGTGTAAGTATAATACTGTGTCTTTATGAATTACAGGAGACCTTGTCGCAATCGGCATCCACCGATGAGGGGAGCGTACTTAGTAGAGCACTAGATGCTCCTGAGTATCCCGGTCGGGTGAGGGGTAAGGGTCATGGTGTGACTCCAACCTCTTTTTACAAGAGTCCTAGGAGAAGAAATCCTACCAATGAAGAAGTGTTGCAAAAGTTGCAGGAATTGCAAGCACAAGTCTCTGAATTGCAAAGAGATAAAGAGATGTATATGAGAGAAAAGTGCAACACTTCATCGGTGAAAGAAACTAGTGATAAGGCTAGTATCAACTATCAAAGGAAATTTCCCGAGGTAATTATAATTTTTTTACCTTTTAAATTGTTCTATTTTATTAATGATAATGACTTTATATTTACTATTGGTTTAGGGCATTTCATCTTGCCAACTATACTTATCGGAACCGAATTATCGACTAGTTGGCAAGGGAAAAGTGCACAACACTTTGGGAGATTTACTTCACCATAGACCGCTCCCGGATGGACACCTGAAAGTATCGGTGGATGTTGTAGTAGATCATGATGCGATCCTATCGATACCTGACATGGTCTCAGAGACGACATTGCTGCGAGATGCAATAGGATCATTTGTTGCATGGCCCTCGGAGCTCATTACCATTAGTGATGAGGTATATTGAAAACGATTATGAATCATTTAGTTTTCGAATGTCAATTCTAAACCGTTTATTAATTATTTTTTACATTTTAATTTTAGACTGCTCCTATAAAACCCGCAATTAAGGGTAAAGGGATTTTACAGGAGGAGGAGTACGTTGCATCACTAAAAGAGGTACATTTAAAGTGTTAATAATTAATCTGAATCTAAATCTGCATGATTTTATATTTTACCTAACTTATATGATTTTTAGGCATCCGCTCGGGAGTCACAACAAGTGACGCAGCAAGTTCGTACCGTACCACCCACTGGTCCTCCAAATCCAGCGCGAAAAAAAGGCGGTGCTTTTGTGCCTCGATACTGGTCGACGCTCGCAACAATGGTTGATATGTCCGATATGAAGGATGGTGCTTTACGTGAAATCGATATGGATGAAAGTGTCTTCGGTATTGAATTCAAGTCACTTATTACAATTGATGACTTGGAGGAGATTTTTAGGCATGATTAACTAGGCGTCACTAACATGCACTCATACATCCGGTAATATTCACTCATCCGATATATTATTTAATTAGTCCCACAATATAATTTATTTACACATTTTAATGAAAATAATCTAATGTTTATTATGTTTTTATTTAAGGTTGTTGTATGACAGAGTGTTGCGCGGGAATCCATTGTCTAACAGATTCCGTTTCGTGTCTTCCGCCCATTGCAGCGGAATGGCAATTGCTTCAGAACCGGAATCAGTTAGACAACGCTTAGTCGATAGATTCATGTCCACCGACAATACAGAAAGTCTGCATCTTTGGGCGTATAATACCCGACCAGTAGGGTTAGTTTCTCATTCTTTGTTCATCTAATCTCTGTTTCTTTTGTGTATAGCAAAATTTTCATATAACCTATTGTTTTAATTTATAGAGCACACTGGTTGCTGCTTGCTATCAACCCTATAAGGGAAGTCGTGTATTATCTGAATTCGGTAAATGGTGAATGGACCAATTATCCGGCTATGAAGGACATCGTTGATTTGTAAGTGGGATCGTTCTAAATATATATTCGTGTATATTTATATATTTACTTATTTGTGGGATTGATCTAAACATATGCTTTTATATATTTGTTAATTAGATCAATACAAGTGTTCCGAAGTCAACGGGACGCACAGGTATCCCGAACTAAATCTAACAACATTACTTGGATCCAAGTGCAGGTACATTATTTTTCACAATTTTGCTTATAATATATTTATGCTACTTGATAAAACAAGACAACTATAGAATCTTATTTGTTTTTCTATGTAGTGTCCGCAACAGCGAAATAGTTACGATTGCGGATACTTTGTATTGAGGTTTATGAAAGAAATCCTTCAGGCAAATCAATTAGAGATTCCGCTCACGGTATGAATTTATAACTTAAGATAATTTCATATAATTTATTACATTTAACTAAATGTATCATTCATATTATGTTTTTGTTTTGTAGTACCTTGACGAATTCCGTGCTGCTGGGTACCCGAGACTTAAGTTGGAAGAAATAAAAGAGGATTTGTGTCAATTTTATATTAAGCGCTTTTTCATGTAGGATTTGTGTCGATTTGAACTATAATATTATTGATGTTGTAATGATGTATATATATAATTTTGGATATTATAATGGTATTATATTAGTATATATATTGTCTTACTGATGGCTGAAATAATATCGTCGAAAATAAATTACAGGTCGAAAATATTACAGGTTGAAAACATATTACAGGTCGAAAATATTACAGGTCGACTGGGAGGATTAAATTACAGGCTGCACATTAAAATACCTCATTTAGCAACGACAGCGCTTTTAAAAAGCGCTCTTAAAGGTCCACCTACTAAAGCGCTTCTTAGTAAAAGCGCTGCCAAAGATTAATAAAAAAAGCATAAAAAAAAAAGCAACATATGAAAGCGCTTTTGGGAAAACGCTCTTATAGGGGGGCTATCAGAGCACTTTTTCCAGAAAAAGCGCTCTTAAAGCCCTTCCTATAAGAGCGCTTTTCCAAAAGCGCTTTCGTATGTTGCGTTTTTTTTTTATTTTTTACTCTCACAGGGGGGCTATCAGAGCGCTTTTCTGGAAAAAGCGCTCTTAAAGGGGGGGCTACGAGAGCGCTTTTTCCAGGAAAGCGCTCTTATAGGGGGGCCTACCAGAGCGCTTTTTCCAGAAAAGCGCTCTTATAGGGGGGCCTACCAGAGCGCTTTTTGAAGCGCTTTTGTTACCTACGCCAGCGCTGCCTTTCACAGCGCTTTTAAGCGCTTTTAAAGCCCATAAAAAGCGCTTTTAAAGCCCTTCCGTGTTGTAGTGGGAGTTTGGTGTGAATTTCTCAATGAACTTCTATATAATTATTGTCACAATTAGTATTTTTCAAATTTTTATAAAATAAGTTGTATATAATCAATTAAAATTTATAGTGACAATTTAAATCAAATTTCTTTCTTGATAGTGATTTATTCGAACCCTCGTAATTTTGTCTTAATTTATTTTAGTATAAATTTATAGACTATTTATATGTTATAATTAAATATTTAAAATTTTATCTTACAATTTATTTATTATCAATTTTTTATGATTAAATCAAATTCATTATCATTTGTGCTTTGATTTATTACTTTTCTGATCATAGAAATAAATTTCTTACCAATCAAATAAATTTGCGTACTAGGGCCATGACATGGTTTAGCATTTTAGAGGTGAGTAAAAAGTCAATTTTTTATTAGGGCTTCATTTTTTTGTTTGCCCTAGGCATCTAAAATGTCGGGACCGGCCTTGATTCTATCCCTCAAATATCTAAAGATTGTTGTAGGCAAGTTAATTTTATTTTGGAGTTTCCGATAATACATAATGTATTTCCGATCCCAGTTAGTGTAGTTAATTGAATATTTTCTTGGTGTTAGAAAACCCAACATAACCTTGAAAATTTTCCTTAGGTGATGGGTTTTTGTTGGCGGAAGTGTGTTGGTAAAAAAGAAGGCCTAGAACTTTCTTGTTCTCGGAGTTTTGATCATTCTTTACATGATTGATTGTGCCTTCTTTTGGGCAACCAAGGACGTTAAAACTGTGATTTTTCTTATGGTGAATATGAAAACCCATAAAAATTTAAGAAATCATTGTTTGAGAAGATTCAACGTAGACCCAAAATTCTTTTACAGGTGTAGAAAAAATAGGTCCTTCCAATATCTTAAAATAAGGTTCCCAACCTTGAATTTTACATAAGCTTTAAGATTAAACCCATTTTCATCCAAGTTGCTAAAATCAACAATATTTTGACACAAAACCTTGAGAAACAATTCATTGATGCTCATAGTCTTTGGTTACACCATCGTCGATAGAAATTTTAATTTGTCCCATATTAATGATAATACATGCTTTATCATCATATAAATAAACAAATCCAAAATTACCTGACCTGAATGTCGTGACCCGTTCTTGGTGCGACATCATGTGATAAGAACAACAAGAGTCAAGAATCCGTACATATGTGCACTTGCTAGATGAAACACATAATATATCTGATTCATTGTTAGAATCATCTGTTTGAACCACATTTGTAGAACTCGACGAGCCTTGCTTTTTGTTTGGACAATCCCTCCCCCGATTCCCAATATGTTTACAACTATAACACTCAGTTGTTTTCCGTTGGGTTTAAACATCTTCTTTCCAAAACCTCCATTACCTTTATCCCCACTCCCCACGATCTTGACCCCATTTCACACCAAGATTGTCGCCTTAAGTTTCTTCCTCTACAATTTGTCTCCTTTGAAAATGTTGTGAAAAACGATACCAAGAACAAATTATAATAGGGAATTAGGGAAGAGAATAAGAACACAAGAATTGGTTATAACTGCTATTCTTTTACTTTCTCTTAAAACAAGATTACAAGTTTACAAGAATAACAAATAACCTCTCTCACCATAAATTAGGATTTGCAGCTTAGCAATGATGAGAGACTAGTATGCTATTTATAATAAAACCTAACATACTAACTAATGGGCTTTTTCAGCAAGGCCCATTACACAAGCCAACTTAATAAACAAGCTAACTTAACAAATTAGGGCTTAAACACTAAAACCTAATTTAACATGCTAACAACCCTAGCATCTTCGACATCTGCATGCTAAACCCATCTTTGACTACAGCATGCACACTTCGACACCAGCATGTGAACAATCCTTCGACTTCATGCTTAACTCTGTCGAACTGTCGAACCAAGAAGCTACCCTTCGACAATACTAGAGTTCGATCCAATATCTCACAAATCTCCACCTTGGACCTAACTCTACAACGTCAAGGAACAGACTAGCTTTCTTCATGCAGCTTTATCAACTGCATACAGTGGAAAAACTTGCAACTCGGCAATGTCTTGGTGATCATATCAGCAGCATTGTCTTCAGTCGAAACCTTCAGCACTTGGACTTCTCCACGCTCGATTACTCCTCTGACGAAATGCAGCCTCACATCAATGTGCTTAGTTCGCTCATGATAGGCTGAATTCTTTGACAGGTGTATTGCACTTTGACTATCACATTTAACAGTGATACCTCGACCTTGAAGTTTCAGCTCCTTCGCAAAACCTTCAAGCCACAATGCTTCTTTCAGAGCTTCAGTGAGAGCAATATATTCCGCTTCAGTGGTTGATAGAGCAACAACCTTCTGAAGAGTTGCTTTCCAACTAATTGCTGTGCCAAACATAGTGAAAACATATCCAGAAATAGACTTTCTAGAATTCATACAACCTGCATAATCAGAGTCGACATATCCTTCTATTGCTGCTTTACTATCTTCACCCAAGGCTCCACCATAAATTAAGACTCTGTTTAGAGATCCATTTATGTACCTTAAAATCCACTTCAATGCTTGCCAGTGAGCCTTTCCAGGATTCGCCATGTACCTGCTTACAAGACTTACTGCGTATGCTATGTCGGGTCTAGTACATACCATAGCATACATCAAAGAACCAACTATATTAGCATATGGGATGCTATTCATATAGGCTCTTTCGACATCAGTACTGGGACACTGATCAATACTCAGCTTGAATTGAGGGTTTGTTGGAGTCACAACTGGCTTCGAATTCGACATACCAAACTTTTCAAGAATCTTCCGTAGATATGCCTCTTGAGATAGGCATAACTTCGACTTCTTTCTATCTCTTCGAATGTCAATTCCAAGAATCCTGGAAGCAGCTCCCAGATCCTTCATATCGAACTCCTTATTGAGTTCAGCCTTCACCCTCATCACATCTTCAACACTGTTGCTAGCTATGAGAATATCATCCACATAAAGCAACAAAATAACAAATGAATTACCAGGTCGAAATCTGAAGTAAACGCAGTGGTCGAACTGACTTCTAATGAAACTTATGCGTGCCATGAACTTGTCGAATCTCCTATTCCACAGTCGAGGAGATTGTTTCAGCCCATACAAAGATCTCTTTAACTTGCATACATAATCTTCCTTCCCCTTTTCGACATACCCTTCAGGTTGCCTCATCAGGATCGTTTCATCTAGATCACCATACAAGAACGCAGTCTTCACATCCATCTGTTCCAGTTCAAGATCGAACTGTGCCACCATGGCAAGCAACATTCGAATGGACCTATGCTTCACAACAGGAGAAAACACATCATTGATGTCGACACCTTCTTTCTGAGTGAAACCCCTTGCAACTAACCTTGCCTTGTATCTTTTCGACGTCACTCCTTCAATTCCTTCCTTAACTTTGAAAATCCATTTACAGCTGACTAACCTTGCCCCAACAGGTTTATTGATCAGTTCCCAAGTATGATTATCATGAAGAGATTTTATCTCATCATCCATGGCCTTCAGCCATTCAGTCTTATTTCGACTCCTCATAACTTCCTTATAGTCTCTGGGTTCTTCGTCTAGAACCTCACTTGCAGAGATTAAGGCATAAGCTATAAGATCTGCATATCCAAGTCTCTGAGGTGGCTTGACGACTCTTCTCGACCTATCTCTCGACAATAGGTAGTCATCGTCAGTTTCCTCAACTTCAGCATCTTCTGCTTCTTCTTCGACTTCATCTGGGATATGCAATTCAGCATCAACATGCTCCACCTCAACAGGAATCTCTACCTGTTCCAGCTCTTCGTCAGATGTTTCTGTACTTCGACTAACATCATCAGTTTTCTTAAAAGCCATTTCAGCTTCATTGAAAACTACATCTCGACTGGTGATACACCTCCTGTGACCTGGCTCTAGGCACCATAGCCTATAAGCTTTGACTCCATCAGGGTATCCCATGAACATGCATTTCAGAGCTCTAGGTTCGACCTTGTCTTGCCTAATGTGTGCATAGGCTACGCAGCTAAATACTCTCAGTTTGTCGAGATCTGGTGGATGTCCCGACCAAACTTCTTCAGGTGTCTTCATATCTAACGCTGTCGAAGGACATCTGTTTATCAGATATGTTGCTGTCGAAACAGCCTCAGCCCAGAACACCTTCTTTAACCCCGCACTAGTCAACATGCATCTGACTCTCTCCAAAATAGTTCGATTAAATCTTTCAGCCAAACCATTTTGCTGTGGAGTACCTGCAGTAGTTCTGTGCCTTGCAATACCAAAGGCAGCACAAAAACTGTCGAATGCCTCATTGCAAAATTCAAGGCCATTGTCGGTTCTCAACCTCTTGACCTTCCTGCCAGTCTGATTTTCAACCAGAGTCTTCCAACTTTTGAAATTCTCAAAAGTTTCATCCTTAGTCTTCTGGATGAATACCCATAATTTTCTGGAATAATCATCTACTATGGAGAGAAAATACCTTGCTCCTGAATGTGATGCACACCTTGCAGGCCCCCAAAGATCAGCATGGATGTAATCAAGGGATCCATGTGTTCTTTGTTTGCCTTTGTTGAACTTCACTCTGCAAGATTTTCCAAGTACACAAGGTTCACAAAACTTCAGCTTTTCGACTTTGTCTCCACCAAGCAGATTTTGTTTCCCTAATTCGACCAGACCCCTTTCACTGACATGGCCCAATCTCATGTGCCAGATTTCTGTCTTCGACAAAGGTTTCGTGGATACAACATTTGTCGAACCACTTACAACTTCAACCTCAAGGGTATACAAGCCTTGTTTCTTCACGCCTCTCAAGACTTCCTTCGACCCCTTCATGACTCTTAGGATACTTTTTTCTCCTTGGAAAACATATCCTTTCTTGTCGAATTCACCAAGAGAAAGCAAATTTCTCTTCAAATCAGGAACATACCTGACTTCAGTCAACAACCTTATTGACTCATCATGGAGCTTGAATCTCATAGATCCAACACCTGCAATCTTGCAAGCCTTGTTGTTTCCCAGCAATACTGATCCACCATCTTGATCACATAATTCCTCGAACAAGTCTTTGTTTGGAGTCATGTGCCAAGTGCAACCTGAATCCATAATCCACTCCTTCTTAGAGTCACTGCTTGAAACCACAAGAACATCAGATGATTCGAAATCATCTTGAACAATGGCAGCGTTGCCATTATCCTTACCTCCATGATATTTCAGGCGTTCAGGGCACACCTTTCTTGTGTGACCCTCCTTCTTACAATGGTAGCATCGAATGCCAGATGCTTCGCCACTGTAAGACTTCGACTGGCTTTTGCCTTTCTTCTTGTCGAACTTACCATCCTTTCGTAAGAGTTTTCCTTTAACGGCCAAACCTTCGCCAACAGTCGAAGGTTTATGCTCTTTTCGTTCATTCAAGTCCTTAGAGTACAAGGCTGATTGAACTTCTTCAAACGTCAGGGACTCCCTTCCATACAAGAGAGTTTCTTTGAAGTGGGCATGTGATCGAGGCAAAGAACACAATAGTAACAACGCTTGATCTTCATCATCGATCTTCACATCAATATTTTCAAGATCAAGAATCAGCTTGTTGAACATATCCAACTGCTCAGCCAATACTTTGTCTTCAATCATCTTGAATGAATACAAAGCTTGCTTCAGGTAGAGTCGATTTACCAGCGATTTGGTCATATACAAACTTTCAAGTTTCACCCATAACCCTGATGCCGTCGTCTCCTTTGATACCTGCCGGAGAACCTTATCACCAAGGCTCAACAGAATTGCGCTGTGTGCTTTCTCGATCATAGTTGTCTTCTCCGCTGCCGTTAATGCAGCATTCATGGCTGCCTCTCCCTTCAACGCTTCCAAACAACCCTGCTGAACCAGTAGGGCTTTCATCTTCAAGCGCCACAGACCGAAATCATTCACTCCAGTGAACTTTTCAATCTCATACTTTGTTGAAGGCATCTCATCCACGCTCACCGCACCAATTTGTTGTGAAAAACGATACCAATAACAAAGTATAATAGGGAATTAGAGAGGATAAGAAGAACACAAGAATTGGTTATAACTGCTATTCTTTCACTTTCTCTTTAAACAAGATTACAAGTTTACAAGAATAACAAATAACCTCTCTCACCCTTTATTAGGATTTGCAGCTTAGCAATGATGAGAGACTAGTATGCTATTTATAATAAAACCTAACATACTAACTAATGGGCTTTTTCAGCAAGGCCCATTACACAAGCCAACTTAATAAACAAGCTAACTTAACAAATTAGGGCTTAAACACTAAAACCTAATTTAACATGCTAACAACCCTAGCATCTTCGACATCTGCATGTTAAACCCATCTTTGACTACAGCATGCACACTTCGACACCAGCATGTGAACAATCCTTCGACTTCATGCTTAACTCTGTCGAACTGTCGAACCAAGAAGCTACCCTTCGACAATACTAGAGTTCGATCCAATATCTCACAGAAAATAAGATAAAAATGAAACAATAATCACATCAAAACTGACAGTGTCCTTCCCATAGGTAAGAGTAGACACTAGGTGGCCATAATTAAGAACCTAGTAACAAGCACAACAAGATAATTGCCTTATCTTTGTCATCAATCTTCATCGCTAGCCTCATGAGATCGGTGATTATATTGTTGGAGACATTGACATATTTCAGATTGAATCCTTCTTGCATCTTTAAATTTTATAATCCCCACTTCACAAACAATTTGTTCATTAACATCTTTGACATATACTGACTCTTCAATTTGTTCCAAACCTTCTTCAGTGTGGTTAGGTCCAAGATATGATGCATCACCTTGTCTAAAAAACGTAGATGAATCAATTTCGCGACCTTCTCCTCCATCTCCGCCCAATCGATATCTTCCATGTCGTTCTGTTTTGTATCACTCAACGCCTCTTATGAACTTTGATAAGCCAACAGATCATTAACCCTCCTTTGCTATAATATAAAATTACAAGTCCCGTCAAACCTTGTTACTTCGAATTTCGCACCAGAGTTAATCACATTTGATATCAATTGTTAGAACAACAATCACTATGGAAGATTAAAGATAAAAAAGTAAAAGACAATAAACGCGATCGATCCTTGTTAACATAGTTCGGTCAATATGCCTACCTCTACGACTATTAAGCAACTATACTTTCCTTTGTTTCGATCTGCTGAATTAAAATTACAGTATTACAAGTATTATATAATATTAGGGCTCAACTATAATATCACTTAAGGCCCCACAACTCCGAATTTCCCACCTATAATAATATTTACAATATGAGTCATACTCAATCATACCCATAATCTCAAGAATATGAGTTCCTCTTGCCATCAGGGCTGTTTATGGTATGGTTTAGCAAGAAAACTGAACCAAATCAAATAGAACCATAATAAAAGTTAAACCACCGAACCTAACCGTTTAAATTTATTCAGAATCGAACTGAACCAAACTATTGGTTCAGTATACCGGTTTTGAATTTTAAACTGTACCGAAATATTAACAATTTCTTAATAATTTCCTTTTTCAAATCTAGTGAACTGTTATAAATTTTAATAAAACAATTATTTAGTAGTTTAAGATTCTATTTTATCATAATAGGTATATCTCTTAACATTTGTCATTTTAATTTGAACAAACTTAATATGATTAACAAACATTTCTAAATTAATATGTTAATTATTAAAAAAATAATATTTTTGTGAGAAATATATTTTCCTTTTTAAATCATTTTTATATATTTACTGCATAACAATGCTATAAAACCACATAGTGTATACAATAAGAATAACAGTTCAGTTACAGTACAGTAACAATACGTGATTTAAAAGAACAGAAATGATATTTCTACACTACCCATTACACTTACACCGTATTTCTATACGGTTTTGGTTTTTTTAATATTTAATTATTAATTTTACTTTTTTCTGACACACACCAACCATGCACAGTGCACTTGTTGTCTTTTATACGGTGTAGAGGTAAAACTGTTGGTTTTAAGTGTAAAGATAGCAAGCCTCTTAAAAGAAATTGAGGCTATATTATGATAAAAGGAATTTTGTTATGAATTATTCTTGTAATGATGTATATATATATATATATATATATATATATATATATATATATATATATATATATATATATATATATATATATATATATATATAAGAGTACAAGTATCTGAATACTAATTGCCTATAATTGTCTAGTCTATAATTGCCTATAATAGAAATCCTATTTTAAATACAATTATGATACAATATACTTTGTCTAGTCTATAATTGTCTATACTTGAATGTCTTGATAATTGCTTTGACCTTCTTTAATGTGAATAATATGTGCGTATCCTTAACACCCCCTCAAGTTGGAGGTGGGATTGAGATCTCAAGAACACCCAACTTGCCGAGTAGTCGTTTATAAGTATCGCCTCCAAGAGGTTTAGTAAATATGTCAGCTAGTTGGTCAAAAGATCGGAGATAAGAAGGGCTGATAAGACCTGATTTAATTTTCTCATGAACGAAATGACAATCAATTTCAATGTGTTTTGTGCGTTCATGAAAAACTGGGTTTTCGGCGATGTGAATAGCAGCTTGACTATCACAATGAACGGTGATCGGTTGAGGATGATCAATGCCGAGATCCGAGAGAAGATATTTTAACCATTGTAACTGGGAAGATAAAGTTGCAAGGGAATGATATTCTGCTTCAGCAGAGGAACGAGAAATTGTTGGTTGCTTTTTGGTTTTCCATGATATAGGATTAGAGCCCAACATGGTAAAATAGCCGGTAGTGGAGCGACGAGTAGTAGGACAACCAGCCCAATCAGAGTCGGCATATCCAACTAAATTGAGGGAGTTAGAAGCCGAAAGAAATAAGCCTTTGCCGACACTCCCTTTAAGATATCGGAGAACTCGTGTGGCCGCATCGAGATGAGTTGTACATGGAGATTGCATGAATTGACTGAGAGTGTTAACAGCAAATTGGATGTCGGGCCGTGTCACTGTTAAATATAATAGACGACCAATGAGGCGACGATAGATTGTCGGATCAGGAAGAGGGCTTCCTTCATTGGGCCATAAACGGAGGTGTTGCTCCATAGGAAAATCTGATGGTCGGCAACCAATCATACCAGAGTCGGATAAAATGTCAAGTGTATATTTCCTTTGACATAAGACTATTCCCTTTTTAGAACGGGATACTTCGATACCTAAGAAGTATGAAAGATTTCCAAGATCTTTGATGGAAAAGGCCTGGGCGAGAAATTTCTTGATATCGGAGATAGCGTCTTCGTTATTTCCAGTGATGATGATGTCATCTACATAAACGAGTACAAATATAGTCGTGTGATTACTTTTGAAAGTGAATAGACTATAATCAGAGGTGGATTGATGAAAACCCTTTTGAATGAGGGTGGTGGAGAATTTTGAGAACCATTGACGGGATGCCTGTTTGAGACCATAGATGGATTTGTTTAATTTGCAAACACATGATTTCCCTTTATGAGAGAAGCCGGGTGGTAATTTCATGTAAACTTCTTCATTAAGGTCTCCTTGGAGGAAAGCATTGTTAACATCAAGCTGATGTAACAGCCAGTTTTTAATGGCAGCAATGGAGAGAAGGAGTCGAACCGTGACGAGTTTGGCAACCAGTGCGGATATTTCATGGTATTCAATACCATGTACTTGATTGTAGCCTTTGGCGACTAAACGAGCCTTATATCGCTCAACGGTACCATTAGAGTGATATTTAATTTTGTATACCCACTTGCAACCTATGGCGGTTTTGCCATTCGGGAGAGGAGATAAAACCCAAGTGTTGTTGGATTCAAGGGCGTGGATTTCTTTAGTCATAGCGTCATGCCATTCAGCTGATTTGATAGCTTGAGAATAAGATGTTGGTTCTTTATTTTCAATGATATTAACAAGAAGAGCTCGATGAGAAGTGCTCAAATTGGATAAAGAGAAATAGTTCTTTAATGGGAAGGCACTCTGTGATGTGACATTATTAATGTCACATACGTGGTCCGTGAGGCGAATGAAAGGAGTACGAAGACGTTGAGGATAACGACATTCTGCAGGATTGATCGCTGTAGGTGAATGTTGTTGGGGAGTTTCTACAGGAATGGATGGAATATTGGATGGAATATTCGATGAGTTATCATCCTGAGGGGTGGGAATGGGCACAATTGTGTCATCATAATGACTAATGCCGGGAGAGATACTTGATGCAGGTAATAAGTTGGAAGAGGAATCATCAAATTCACAATCAAGGATTTGAGTGTTGATGCTTATGTTGTTAGCGATGGAAAGAGTTTGAAGGTCGTGATAAGGAAACATGGTTTCAAAAAATTGAACATCGCGAGAGACATATATTTTGCGAGTGTGCATATCGTAGATGTGGTATCCTTTTTGATTAAAAGGGTAACCGACAAAAATACCAGGTTTGGCTCGTTCATCGAATTTGTGTTGAATGTTCATATTTTTGGCAAAACAGAGACATCCGAACACACGTAGTGATGAGTATGAAGGAGGAGAACCGAGTAAAATTTGATGAGGAGATTTATATTTCAGAATGGGAGTAGGAAGTTTGTTTATGAGATAAGCGGCAGTGAGCATGCATTCACCCCAAAAGGAAAGGGGTAATTTCGCTTGGAAACGTAATGCTTTTGCGACGTCGAGAAGATGACGATGCTTGCGCTCCACAACGCCATTTTGTTGAGGGGTTGCAACGCAGCTGCGTTGATGAGTAATGCCATGATCATGAAACCATGTTTGGATTTGTTTGGACAAAAACTCTGAACCATTGTCGGAACGAATAGCTTGAAGTTGGGGAAGAAAGATGCCCCCATCGCCGGAATTAATTTTATTAATTTTAGTGTTGAATTGGTGATTGATTTGATTAAAAAAATGAATTAGCGTAGTAAATGTTTCAGATTTATGTTGCATGAGATATAACCAAGTACATCGTGAATAATCGTCGACAATTGTTAAAAAATATCGTGATCCATTATGTGATGGAGTAGAGAATGGACCCTAAATATTGACATGAATTAACTCAAAACAATGAGATGAATATGATGTTCTTGAAGAAAAAGGTAAACGTGATTGTTTTGCACGCGGACAAACGTCGCAAACAAAATTTTTATTTGCATTAATATTTGGAGAGTTCTTAACAATAAATTGAAAGCAGGAAATAGATGGGTGACCGAGGCGTAAATACCATAGGTCAGCCTTATTACATTGCTTAGAACTAAAAAAAGAACTTGATGGATGGTCAAGGCAATAGTGATCCTTGTCATCTTTATTTAATGGTGGTTCTTCATTCAGATAGAAGAGTCCATTCCGAGCACTACCCCGACCAATCGTCTTCTTCGTTGCTCGGTCATGAAATATGCAACCAGAGGATGAGAAAATAATATCACAATGTATTGATTTTGTTAATTGTGAAAGAGATAATAGATTATATTTGAAAGATGGAATGTGATAAACATTCGTGAGTGTAAGTGACGGCGAGCAATGAATATTGCCGATGTGTTTCACGGACGCGTGAGAGCCGTCGGGTAATTGAACAAGTATATTTTTATGAACAGGTGAATATGAAGAAAAATAAGAAAGAGATGTGCATATGTGATTTGAAGCGCCAAAATCAATAATCCAAGAAAAAGGAACACAAGTAAAAGCGGGGTACTTGCTAAATTCACAGATGATCCTATAGTGTCCTCTTTGGCTAAGAGAGATAGGAGTTTTTGGTATTGTGCGCTTGAGAGTTGAGTAGCAGAAGTAGATGGGAATGGTTCAAATTTCTTTGGTGGCTTATTTGGAAAGCCATGAATCTGATAGCAAGTACCAATAGTGTGACCATACTTATTGCAATTCTCACAGTACGGACGCTGCCGTTTGCCTTGAGTGCGATACTGCACTTTAGAAGCTTGAAGCGCTGTTGATTCCTCAGCAGGGAGGGGTCGAAAATTAATCTCTTGTTGTTTCTCTTCCTGGCGTACGATGTTATAAATACGCTGAACTGAAGGAAAAGGATCCATGAGGAGAATTTGATTGCGGACGGCCGAGAATCGGTCATGGACGCCCTGAAGAAATTCCATGGCCCGGTCCTGATTTTGTTGATCAATAATACTCTTGGCATTACCGCAGATGCACAAATTGATAGGTGCGATGGAATGGAGTTCATCCCAGAGAGATTTCAACTGAGTAAAATACAGAGCTACAGACATGCCCTCTTGTTTTAGGACAGAGATAGATTGTTTCAATTGATAGATTTTCGGAGCGTTGGACTGAGAGAAATGATCCTTGAGATCGGTCCAGATTTGTGCCGCCGTTTCAGCATAGAGAATGCTAGGGCGAATCTCGGTTGAAACCGAGTTGAGAATCCAGCTTGCAACCATATCGTTGCAGCGGCGCCACTTAGAGATATCATCAGCCTTCTTTGGACAGGTTAGGGTTCCATCGACAAACCCGAATTTGTTTTTGGCACGAAGTGCCATTATTACGGCTCGGCTCCATGAACCATAGTTGTCGACCGTGAGTAGAGGTGTAACAAGGACAGTTGCAGGGTTGTCGGAATGATGGGTGACGCATGGATCGACGGGTTTTGTGAAGGTGGTGGAACATCTGACATGATGATGCGAGTGAGTGAGTGAGTGAGTCGATGAAGAAGGATTGAAACAGGATGATAAACACAAACTAAGGGAGATTAACCAGAGAAAAACTGATACCATATGATAAAAGGAATTTTGTTATGTATTATTCTTGTATATATATATTCTTATATATATATATATATTCTTATATATATATATATATATTCTTTTATATATATATATATATATATATATATATATATATATATATATATATATATATATATATATATATATATATATATATATATATATATATATATATATATAAGAGTACAAGGATCTGTATACTAATTTGTCTGGTCTATAATTGTCTATACTTGAATGTCTTGATATTTGCTTTGACCTTCTTTAATGTGAATAATATGTGCGTATCCTTAAGATATATCAAACCATTATGGGGACAACTTCTCTACCCATCACAAAAAATTGGGTAGTGTACATTCAACCAATTATATAATGCCATCTAATTTTAACACAATTAATTATTTATTAAATATTACAATTGATTGTTGTTTTCAAGGCATTTTACATGGGAGGTAACCTTACCCAACTTTTTGAGTTGGATAGATAAGAATTCACCAACCATGATACCATAAGTGGTTACTTGTTTTCGATTCCCGATCCGTTCGGCAAGTTTTGATTCGGTTAACCACAGTCTGGTTGAATTATTGAACAGTTTCATAAATTATGGTTCAGTTCAGTAACCGAATAAAATTGTTTGGTTATTTAACAACAATTTGATTTGGTTCTGAAGATTTTTCGGTCAGCCCTACTTGCCATAATATTGAGAAATGGATCCCTATGGCAACGAGAAAGTGCATAAAGTGTGCACGATACTATTTTTGTAGAAGATCTAAACCTTATTTATTGATTACAAAGATGGATACAATACAAGTAGTATATTTTAAATAAAAACAAGCAATCCATCAACTTGTAAAAAGAAAGAAAGAGTTTTTTATGATGAAATTAAGGGCAACCTAGCCTCGTTCTTTTCCTTCCCAAATTCTTCATCTGCTAGCTTCTCATGTTTCTCCTTGCAGTAAATGTACAACACCGTAAGAACCGCATTACCGTAAAGCGAAAGCATAGCAAATATTGGAGAAATCACTAAAATCAGTACCCAGCTATAACCAGTTATCCACACCAACACTAATTGTAATGACCCAAACAAGCAAGAGATTGAGAAGATCAACCTCTTCATTCCTTTCACCAATTTCCAACTCCTTCTCAATGGTTCAAAACCCCAAACTGATTCCACCACCACTATAACTTTCGCCAAACTAAAGTTAATCATCAAATAAATCAGAAGAGGGAGAAAAACAAGCATTACTAAAACCACAGCTAAATAAGAGTAAGCTTGGAGGTTGACACCGCCTAGATATTTGATGAGAAACGAAACAACTCCAATGACAAGTCCAACCAGAAAAGAGCCGACGATGAAGATGGTGAAGATGAGGATGTCGGTGGCGAGTAACGGGAAGAAGGAAGTTGAGATGGATTTGAAGGCTTCTTTGAGTTTGATAGGTTGATTAAAAAAGGATTGGTAAACGCTATAAGTGATGGAGATAAATGCACAGAAGGTGAAGATGGAAGAGATAAGGAGGAAGAGAATAGAAACTAGGGTGAATATTAAGGTGGGGTAGATGGTCTCCTGTTGTGGTTGTTGTTGAAAGTGTTTGGCAAGCAAGTTGACGAAAAAGGAGATGAAAATTGGGGGTAAGATGAAGATTAGGGAGAGAGTGAGGTAATGGCGAGGTTGAGCTTCTATAACCCGTTTAGATTGAGAAAGAACATCCCAGATTTTTGGAGCCATGGTGTAAGAGGGAGAAGAGGTTAATGCAAGTGAAATGGGATTGATCTCTCTCTATTATTACATTTTCTATGCAACTATGAAACAAAAATTTGCTTAGTAAGTGGACGGTGCTTTTAATGTTGCTGTTTTATTTTTTAACTTTCATCTCCATAAACTTCCATTAAAGATTAGTCAAGGCGATAATAACTAATATTGCTTTTATTTTTTTTATCAAAGATGAATTTTTATATATTAGTAGCGTACGTAACTTCTTTTTATATTTGTAATTTGAGTATATGATTATTTGTAAATCAACATATAATTGATCATGTGAGAAGATTGATGTTTGAAGATATATTCCAACAAGTTTTTCTAACAATTTAAAAGTTACCCTTACATCAAAAGGTGTTAAAGACAATCTTGATATATATAGAAACTTTATCTCCAATAATACTTCCCGTATCACTTTTCCTTCAACAACATGTTTTCCCATTGTAGTAATTATCAATCGAGTTTCATTGGACAACCTTAAAGATTGATCTATGTTTCTCAACAACATGACTAACACTTAAACTTTCGATCTCAATTTATGATTTATAAGTCCAGAAGTAGTGATTGTGTTGAAAAATGTCTGGAGTATGGACACCAATTACTGTATCATGGAGTTGGCTGAATAAGGAGTATCATAGCTCAAATATAGCAAGTCCAAAATATAATCATTAATCATATCAAAAGTTGCATTCTTAGGAGCTATTATAGCCCTATCTTGGAAAAAAGATATATCATTCAGGTCATCTTTGAGTGATGGATATTTTTTATCAACTACAGAGGCACAAGGATCACCAAAACTTGGAATAAAAAAATCAGGTGGAATATAAAATGTGTTATCCACATAATTGCTTTCTCCAATGGTTCCATCATCGATTCCCAAAACCCACTTAGAAAACCTTTGTCTCTCTTCAACATCGAAACTTAAAGACCCATTAAGAAGCCTCATGTTTTTTGAAAATGTCATAAAATCACAAATATCCTAAAGATTTGATGAATTAATAGCAGAATGCACAATTTCTTCTCTAGCTCCTTTAGGTATAACTGGAAAAATTTGATGAAAGTTTCCACCTAACACTACAATTTTTCCATCAAATGGAATGTTCAAATTTTGTTCATGGTAACACTGGAGAACATCTTTAAAATTTTGATCAACAACTTTAAAATAATGTTTATGCATCATTGGTGCTTTATCCCATATGATGAGCTAAAGGAGTATTTGGTGTTATGGAGCATGTTGAACATTTATGGGTATATAAAACTTTGAATGTGCATTTCTTCTACTAGGTATAAGTAATGCAACAATCCCACTCAAGGCAACAATTAAAACAATCTCCGCTCTTGACCTTATAGAAGCCCAAATGGCTCTCCAAATAAATATCTTCCCTGTTCCATTATAAAGAGACCAAGTTTGCCTCTGTTGACCCTTGTCACGATTATGTCATAAATGTTGCTTTACTCGGAAGTCATTGTTAACACTAATCGAACATGTTCCTCAGCCAAAGCTTGTCAGTCATAATTCAATTCATCATATATCAATATGTTCCGACTTTTGGAAATCAACGATGTATTTGACTGTGGCCTTGACCGGAAATCAGATAAAAATTTTATGTGTCTTTGTAACACCATCTCAATTTTTTAAGTGTAGATCTTCAATTATTCATAAGTTAATATTAAATCTTCACAACATAAAATAAGAATTACATAATATTTTATTCCATAAACTTTCTATCTACATATTATGGTAAAGACTAAGGTGAACCTACTACTATGTGGTTCACCATGAACCACTAATTGAAACCGTTAAATCAAGTAGTTCTACTAAATCTTATGATATTCTTTAAGTACTGAATTTTTATCTCAATATCCAAAAAAAAAATCATTTGCCTGAATTGATAAACATGTTTTGATGTATTGTTGGTACCATCATCCTCTAATCATCTTTCTTCTTCTAATCACACTACTTTTCCTTTTGGTTTTTGTGCTACATTATTTTCTTAATAATATCATTTTCATCGGTTATAGTGTCCATCAATTCCAGTTGAAAACACACTATTTAACCTCTTTTTCCTTGCTTTTGTTTTTTTGAATATGATCTTGAAAGAAATATGATGTTCAATTTTATGTTGAGATTCTCAATTTATCTGATAAGTAATTAATGAAAAGGAATAAGAAAAAACTTAAAATACAACCCAATGGAAAAGAAGAATGAGCAATGAATCAAAAAAGGATACTTTTTTTACCATAAACCTAATCGATGAAAGCAAAAATTTCAAATTTGAGTCATAGCAATTGAGTTATAAACAAGTTCATCTTCTTTTTATGTTGAACCATGACACAAACAACTTAATTGTTTTGATTAGTTTTTTCTTTTTTTGAAATTTCTTTTTATGAATGATAATGACAACTGAGGCAAATACTTTTTACAGTTCAGATTTATTATTATAAGAGGAGAGTTGGTAAAAAATAAGAGAAAATAGCTACCATGGTCGAGAGAAAGGAAATGGGCGAAAGTGTGATTTAGGTTCTGTTTGGTAAAACTAGCTGATAGCTGATAGCTGGTAGCTTTTAGCTGGTAGCTGGTAGCTGGTAGCTGATAGTTGGTAAGCTAATGTGAATGTTTGGTAAATTAGCTGTTTCATTAGCTGATAGATACAAAATGTCATTAATGGCATTTTAATTAATTAGGGTAATAATATATTTTAGTTAAAATAATAAGGGTATTAATGGAAGAAAAACTCACAAGCTAAAAGCTACAAGCTCAAAAGCTACTTCAAATAGCTTTTGAAAAAAAAGCTAAAAGCTAGTAAAAAAGCTACAAGCTAAAAGCTAAAATAGAGTTACCAAACAGAGCTTTTTTATTAATACGAGCTAAAAAGCTAAAAGCTCTTTTTTTTGTCTTACCAAACAGAATCTTAGTGTGGCATTATGTTGTAAGATCATATAAGTTTATTTAATCCAATGACTTGTAGTTATTTTTTATGATGGTCCATCCGTGGGAGATTTGTTTAAACCCTCACCCTAGCTGCCACCATATATATATATTTTTTTAAACTGAAGAAAATATTAAAAGAGAAAACAAACATACACAAAAACAGGGGGGGACAACACCAAAACCCCTAAAGAGAGCATAACCTAATTCTAGGAACACCTTCCTTATCTAAAAGGAAGTCTTTAGCAATAGTAGAATGAACAAAATTAAACCAAGCATAGCTACGAGACGTAAAACCTATGTTCGCCAAAGTATCAGCGCAAAAATTGGCCTCCCTAAAAGCATGGGATACTCCATAGTGCCAAGGATCGCAACACAGTTGAGCCAACGAGATCTGATACTCCACAGAACCAAAGAAGAGTTACTAAAAGCATTTACAACCAAAGTGCAATCAGATTCCAACCAAATATTCTTCCAACCCAAATTTATGATCTTTTCCATGGCTAAAATGGCTAAAACAGCTGCCACCATATATTATATATAGATAAAGAATTATTATAACATACAGTTACATTGAAAATCAAGGAGACGTATTTGCCTATGTATTAAGACATCGCTCAAATAATTCCAAGTAATTTCACAAATAACATATGGCCTTGATAGTTGATTTGACGCCAATAATTTTGAGAATAAACTCCTTAAATAAATTTGTGTACCCCAAATTTTCACCTTTATAATTTAACATCATTAATTGTTTTGATTTCATCATATGATGTATGAACTTTGACATGATTAAGCAATATCCTTAAATAAAATTAGTAACAAACCCGTGCGACACGGGTTCTAGTACGGGACGGACATTTGTTTCAGATGTATATTTTTAATAGAAAAAAATCTATATTAAAAGTACTTAACATTTTGTGAAAAAAATAACAATAATTAAAATTAAATTGTGTCTAAAGAAATTCAGGAACAAAATTGAAAGTAACAAAATGTAATTGTGTCTTATTGGAGTATATTTTCCACATAGGCTTATCTATCTGTATCAGCATTTTACTTTGCTATTTCTGGTTGGTAGTTATAGTTTGTTATCCACGTGTCCTTTGCTTAATGGCTCTTTCAAGGTGTCATACCCCAAAATTTGCCCATGTTATTTTCCACACATAAAATCAAAACAAAAGACAAAGCTCTAAAACACACTCTCCTATACAAAAGCTCTGAACTAGGGTTTGATTAATTCAATGGAAAATCATTGAATCAATGGCTCAAGATGGTTCCATAGGGTCACTAACATCCCAAAGTATCTCCATATAAAGTTTCAAGTCAAACAGAGCAAATTTAGTCCCTCAAATCCTGATTAGGTCAACAGTCGACTCCCAAGGGCAAAACAGTCATTTCAAGTCAATATACAGTCAAAATTCAAGATATTTGGTCAACAAACATCCTCATAACCCTAAAATCATCATTTGTTCAAGGTTTGATCATGATGATGCGAGGAAAGATCAGAAAAGTCAAAAGTCAAAAGTTACTATTTTGGGCATGAACTGAAAAAGTCAACCAAACTGTGGAAATTCACCAAATATTCATACTTCATCAGAAAAATTCCCACTAAAGCTCATTTTAAAGGGAATTCATTCCTCTATCCAATGGTCCAAGAGTCGGAGCTCATAGGTCAATGGTTTAAGAGATATGACTTCATACATTACAGGTCCTTTTCAAAAGTCAACAAAAGCCACTTTTTTCAAAAAGGACATACAAGGAGCATGGAAAATGATTTTGATATGAGACCAAAGACACTGGTTAGAGGACTCTCCAAGGTTTCTAAAATGTCTTAGAACACTTCCATACCTCAAAAATTGAGGGAGAAACGCTTTGTCAAAGTTGGACTATCTTGGAAAAAATGTGTGAAGAGAA
Source organism: Vicia villosa (assembly GCF_029867415.1). Lineage (NCBI taxonomy): Eukaryota > Viridiplantae > Streptophyta > Magnoliopsida > Fabales > Fabaceae > Vicia > Vicia villosa. The sequence continues at coordinate 129,468,896 of NC_081184.1, read as the reverse complement.
AAGGTTCAAAACTCCAAACATTTCCAAATGGGCCTATGTTTTTTTCACCCAAACTTCATCTTAGGCCCATGCACGTCCTAGAAATATATTTTTTCATTTGGTATTGTTTTTATTGATATTTTATGGTTTTTATTTATTAAAAATCATAATTTAATCATGTAAAAAAATAAAAATAAAAGATATGATTTTTTCTCCAATCTCAAGCCAAATATCAATCAAATTTCCTCATTAAAACAATAAAATTTCGTCCACATAATTAGAGGTGTAAAAAATCAATCAAAGTCCAAATTTGGAAGCTTGTATCAAATCAAATTTCCCATATTTTCAATCAAAGATCTCTTGAGATTCAAGACTGAAGATTCACCCTAAAATCATCTCTATAAGTACATGAACCAATCCACATACTAGGGTTCACGTTTTTGCAGTCTCAAAGGCACTAACCGAGTCTCTCAAAATTCAAAGAAAATTGGAAATCGTTTTTAGAGTTGCGGCTTGATTCAGACCAAAAGAGGTGTCTCAATCGATTCCTGAAGGATTCCTGGACGTAAACGCACCCTTTCCAACAACCAGAAGTCTTCAAACGATCTCCAATTTGCCACGGTTTGTCTCTATCTTATCTTGTTCGATTCAGTTAATTTATGCATCATAAAAACTGTTTCGTTGCATATTCATGTTCGTATCAATGCATAGAAGCTTTCTGGATCGCTGGTTTTGAGTTTTGATGCAGGGATTGCAAAACGCCATTGTTAGGTAATAGGAGCTCTGATTTGGGGCTATGAGTTGTAGGCTAAATTGGCCAAAATTAATGTCACTACTGGATTCAGGATGGATTTATTAGTTGATCTGTGTATTTATTTGTTATTTACAACTTGGTTTGTGGAGTTTTTTGAAAACGCAGGAATTGGCTATGAAAGCATTCGTAGCAAAACCATAGCTGTATCGTGGGCAAAAAGTCAGTCTTCTTGAGGAAGACGAAGACTAGGCGCGCTGGTTTTAGATTTAAAATTTTCTTTAATCTTTTGTTTATGTTATATCGGTACGGTGTTGTTATGTTATCAACAAGTTAACCTGGCGCAGATGGCAAAGCCTGATGCATGTAACCTTATGGGAACGGGTTCGATTCCTGAGGTTGCATATAATTACATTTTTAGTGGTTTGTTCACTCCACCGATCCAGTGCGTCACATAGGCACGTACCTACAGTACACCATCACGCATCTACCTTCAGATGTTTCTAACAATCAGATCCAACACATCATGTTGAAGGATCATCACATGGACACTCAACCATGCAGCACAGGATTAAGAGCTAAGTCTTTTAATTTTGATTTATTTATCTACTATTATGTAAATTAGTTTTCACTTATACATATATACATATTGTTTTTTTAATAAATTTATTTTTATATATATAATAAAACCTTTTATTTTTTATATATATATAATAAAACTTTTATTTTTATTTATAATATAACTTCTATTTGGTTTATTTGATTATTATTTTTTATTTTATTTAATTGATTTCTTAAATCCACGTTCTTTCATAAAATCATAACTAATTTGTTTTAATTAACAAAAATTATGGGAATGTTTTTTTTCTTTCCGATTAAATTTACTGTCTATCGATTTGATTAATTAGGTTGAGAAACCAATAATTAATAAGATCGATTATTTACTCTATTAACCATAGTTAACTTGTGCCCTAATCAGGGTTTAGGACGAACATTCATATACACTGAAAAATTTTCTTTTCTGTTTATGCCTTTTCAGGGTTATCGACATGGTTCACTCCGGCAACGCGCCTGATCAAAAAAACCAGAGCTAAGTATCTTATATTTAAAGCATATTTTATTTTCTTTTAAAATCAAGGGTTTGTCTTGCCTTCACTATTTCTGCCTTTGCCTTTTTCAGGGTTACCCCCGAGGCTTTCCGCCAACCATATCAGATCAAATTCGAAGCTAAGTGTCTTTTATTATTATTTTATTTATTAATTTCATTATTTTTACTTTTATGGTTAATAAAGTTCGCCTTCGAACCGGTAATGGACTCACTCTCTGTTTTCTGTCTCTTCTTTTTCCTTTTCAGGGTTTGTCAAATGCCAAAGCTACGTCGTTGGTAACCCTAAACCCTATTTTATTTTATGCTTTATTATTACTTATGTCAAACCCTATTAAGGGATCCGCTGGTTACAATTTCCCTCCCCCATATCTGTTTGATTATATTATTTAAATGCGTGGTTAGTAATCCTAGGGAGTGCAACCTTTGAACTGAACATAGAATCACTAAATTTACAAGATAATATATTTGAATATAATCACATGATTGGTGCACACACGCACACTTTTGGGTAACCTCTCTGTTGCCTTGTTGCCTGTTCCTGTTGCCTTGTTGCCTTGTATTTTTTGCAGAATAGCCAGTCCCTCGAATATGAGGATACTGTGAATACAAGATTACACTCAAAGATGTTTTTGATTCATGGCAAACTCAAATAAGCATTCAAACAACAAGACGGAAGCAGAAAACTTAAAGAAAAGCAAGCATTGATCACTCATAGGTCAACCCATTATGTTTATATGTTTATAGGTTGCCTCAACACAAGCAAAACAAGAAGAATGCAGAAAAACAGCAGTTAGGTCGACCTACCATCAACCCAGGTCGACCTAAAATGGAGAAAAATTCATATATCCCTGCTAGGTCGACTCACACATCATTTAGGTCGACCTAAATTGATGAATTCTACATACCAGCCTGTTAGGTCGACCTACACATCAACTAGGTCGACCTAATCTGTGAAAATGTCCCCAGAATGCATCAGAAGAGGATTCTGGTCGACCTACTCCTTCAACAGGTCGACCTAACTGAGAGCAAAATTCTGCAAGCTCTGTTAGGTCGACCTAAGCACTACAAGTGGTCGACCTAACTGATCAAGAAAGTTCAAAAATCAGTTTTTCTTGGTTCTAACTGGTATGCAATCATATATATTGTGCAAGGGTAATTATTCAAGCACCACCAACGACTGAAAGATACACAAACGCTTCTCATCTTCGTTCTTCATCATCTCCAACACAATTACACATAATCATTCTTGCGTTGCGGGTTAGTGATGAGTTCGATAACGTCCATGGAACGGAATTGAAGATTCCTAGTGGGTGAAGGTTTGTGGGGTTTGTTGGTGAATAAAATCTGCGGGTTTTGTCCTCCACGACGGGTGGTTCTTGGGGGTTTTTATCAAGAGGCGTTCATTGAGGATTCGGCTGAGTGTAACGATTGAGGAACGGGGAGTTCAAGGAATCAAGACACTGCAGAAGGGAATCAAAGTGAAGCTCTTGGATAACCTTGATCTGGCTCAAGATTAAGGGGGAAGAAGATTCAAAGGATCGACATAATTGGTTTATCGTTTATCGCTTTGTTATCTTCTTTGTATATACTACTTTCAACATTAATGAAAGATTACCCAATTTCAATTTGGAATTGGGGGCAGACGTAGTCGTAGCGAGGACGATCGACGAACTGCCTAAACAAATATCGTGTTCTTGTCGCTTTTACTTTCTCTTTTACTTTCTGTTCATAATTGGTTATAAGTGCAAAATTGATCAACGATTCAAGTGTTAAAATTGTGAATTAAAGTTCTGCACAAACATCACAATTCACCACAACTTGAATCACTATCAATTTGAACGTATCACCAAGTGTTTGTGTTTTTCCTTAATCCAATCGTACTGCATTGCAAATCAAAGTTGTCAATCTAGAAGTTAATTGGTTTTCAGTTGTTAAACGTATTGGTTAGCCATCATATTACTTCACCATCAATTCCACTTACTTTTTGGTTTTGAAACACATACGACCTTTGCAATAGCGGTCCGGAATAGACGCAAGTCGATTCAGAACCGCTTTCGCTCGAGTCAGTAGAAAAATCCGTAAAAACTTAGTGAGATCTATTCACCCCCCCTCTAGATCTTTAGGCCAGCGTCTAACAAGTGGCATCAAGAGCTCTGGTTTATTCCGTGCTACGTGAAACACTTATTGGAAAGATGGCTTCCGGACCTAAAGGGGCTCATAATAGAGCTCCAGTTTTCAACGGAGAAAACTACGGCTATTGGAAGGATTGTATGTGTGTCCATATCAATGCAATTGATAGGAACATCTGGACAGCTATTGTCAATGGTCCATTTCAGATCACCATGACAAATGCAGCTGGTGCAGTTGTTCCAAAACCAGAAGATACTTGGAATGCTGAAGATGAAAAGAAATATGCATACGATTGGAAAGCGAGAAACATTCTAATCTCAGCTCTAGGAGTTGATGAATACTATCGCGTTTCCCATTGTAGATCAGCTAAAGCTATGTGGGACACATTGCAAGTTGCCCACGAGGGAACGGATGATGTCAAACTAGCTAGGATCAATACGTTAACTCAAGAGTTCGAACTTTTCCACATGGAAGATGGTGAAACCATCGAAAGCATGCAGAAAAGATTCGTTCACCTGAAAAATCGATTAAATTCTCTTGATAGACCTGTTTCCAATGCAGTTGCTACTAACAAAATCTTAAGGTGTTTGAACAGGGAATGGCAGCCCAAAGTTACAGCAATTAAGGAAGCAAATGATCTCAACACTTTAGACATTACCACTCTCTTTGGTAAACTAGAGGAACATGAACAGCATCTTAAATGCCTTGACATGCATGAGAAGAGGACAAAGAAAGAAAAGAACATGGAGAAAGAGGTAGAGAAGAAGTCAATAGCTCTAAAAGCTTCGAGCTCCAAGACCTCAAAACGAGAGCCAAAGGATAGTGACACAAGTGATGACGAAGACTCCGATGATGAGGAAATGGGACTGTTTGTGCGAAGATACAACAAATATCTAAAGAAAAATGGAGCAAAACATTCCGACAAAGGATTGATCAACTATAGAAAGCAATCAAACATGTTCAAACAAGATGACGACAACAAAGGAAAGATCAAAGGTCTTTGCTTCAATTGTGGGAAAGCCGGTCACTACAAACCGGATTGTCCATACCTTAAGAAAGAAAAGGAGAAGAACCAAAGAAAAGGTCATAACAAATCTAAAAGAGCTTACATAGCATGGGAAAGTGATTCATCTAGTGAAAGCTCGTCAAGCGATGAAGAAGAATCAGCAAACCTATGTTTCATGGCTCATCAAAACAAGAAAAAGAAAGCTGAAAAGTGTCTTGACATTGCCGAAAGGTTGTGGTTCCTTGATAGCGGATGTTCAAGACACATGACTGGAGACCTATCTCTTTTCGTTGAGTTTCAAGCAAAGAAAAAGGGGTATGTCACCTATGGAGATAACAATCGGGGAGCCATACTTGGTAAAGGAAGTGTAGGTAACCCTTCTACCACTACTATAACTGATGTGCTGCTAGTAGAAGGTCTTAAACATAATCTTTTAAGTATAAGTCAATTGTGCGACAAAGATTTTAAAGTAATGTTTACAAATTCTGGATGCACAATAGAACATACTAAGAAAAGAGACATTATGTTTAAGGGCTTAAGAGTAAACAACATCTACATGCTAAACTTGGATGAGGTATCTAAGTCTAGTACCAAATGTCTAGTTGCTCTAGGCGATGACTCATGGCTTTGGCATAGACGTCTCGCCCACATAAATTTTGACTTACTAAATAAAGTTGTCTCAAAAGATTTAGTAATCGGCTTACCCAAAATGAAGTTTTCAAAAGATCATCTATGTGATGCTTGTCAAAAGGGAAAGCAAACAAAAATCTCTTTTAAATCAAAGAACGTGGTTTCAACATCACGCCCTCTTGAACTACTTCACATGGATCTCTTTGGCCCTTCAAGGACTAAAAGCATAGGTGGAAACACCTATGGTTTTGTCATTGTCGATGATTACTCGAGATTTTGTTGGACAATCTTTTTACCTAGTAAGGATCAAACTTTTCCAGCCTTTACACAATTTGCAAGATTATGTCAAAACAAAATGAACAACAAAATAGTTGCAATTCGAAGTGATCACGGTGGAGAATTTGAAAACATTCTTTTTGAAAAATACTGTGATAAACATGGAATTGAGCATAACTTGTCAGCTCCTAGAACACCTCAACAAAACGGAGTAGTTGAACGTAAAAATCGAGTTCTAGAGGAGCTGGCAAGAACAATGCTGAATGAGGGTAATCTACCAAAGTATTTCTGGGCTGACGCGATTAGTACAGCATGTTATGTTTTGAATAGGATAACAATACGTCCTATACTGAACAAAACTCCCTATGAATTACTAAAGGGTAGAAAACCAAATGTATCTCATCTCCATGTATTCGGTTGCAAGTGTTTTGTTTTGAACAATGGTAAGGATAATCTTGGCAAATTCGATGCTAAAGCTGATGAGGGCATATTCCTTGGTTACTCACAATCTAGCAAAGCATATCGAATATATAATAAGAGATTACTTATAGTAGAAGAGTCAGTACACGTTTCTTTTGATGAATCTTATGCAAAATATGTCGAGAAAGGTCTTTCATTTAATGGTGCAGGCCCATCCACTGAAGACATTGTCAAGGATAAGGAAGATGAGGATGAAAGTATTGTAAAGAAAGATGCTGAGAGAGAGAAAGATGAGTCTCACAATGAAAATGAAAAAGAAAGCATCTCAAACAATGAAGAACTTCCCAAGGCCTGGACAAACGTAAAAGACCATCCAATTGACAATATAATAGGAGACATCTCAAGGGGCGTTACAACACGCTCAAAGATAAGTAACTTCTGCCATCATTTTGCTTTTGTTTCACAAGTTGAGCCGAAAAACGCTAAGGATGCATTACTTGATGAGCATTGGCTAATGGCCATGCAAGAAGAATTAAACCAATTTAAACGGAATGATGTTTGGGACTTAGTCCCTCATCCGGGAGATCATCAAGTAATAGGCACTAGATGGGTTTTCGTAACAAACTTGATGAAAACGGTGTTATTACTAGAAACAAAGCTAGATTAGTTGCCCAAGGTTACAATCAAGAGGAAGGTATTGATTATGAAGAGACATACGCTCCTGTAGCACGTCTCGAAGCTATTCGCCTCTTACTTGCTTATGCTTGTTCTAAAGACTTCAAACTATTCCAAATGGATGTTAAGAGTGCCTTTCTAAATGGCTATATAAATGAAGAAGTCTATGTTGCTCAGCCACCCGGCTTTGAGAATTACATGTATCCAACTCATGTTTATAAGCTGAAACGTGCTCTATACGGTCTTAAACAAGCCCCTCGGGCTTGGTACGAACGTTTGAGCAAATTTCTCCTTAGTCAAGGGTACTCTAGAGGTAAAGTTGATACTACTCTCTTTATTAAAAGAAAAGATAAGGATATTCTCTTAGTCCAAATTTATGTAGATGATATTATATTTGGGTCCACTAATGCAAAACTTGTCAAAGACTTTTCTAAGCTTATGCAGAGTGAATTTGAGATGAGTCTCATGGGTGAGCTAAATTTCTTCCTTGGCCTACAAATCAAGCAACTCAGTCATGGAACGTTTGTGAATCAAACTAAATATTGTACGGAGCTGCTCAAAAGATTTGGAATGAGTGAAGCAAAGGAAATTGACACACCTATGGCAACAAATACAAATCTAGACAAAGATGAGAAAGGTAAAGAGGTTGACGTGAAATTATACCGAGGTATGATAGGTTCACTATTGTATCTTACTGCCTCAAGACCAGACATTATGTTTAGTGTGTGTATGTGTGCAAGATATCAATCTTGTCCAAAAGAATCTCACTTGAAAGCTGTCAAAAGAATTCTGCGATATTTACGTGGAACTACTACATATGGCCTATGGTATCCAAAAGGAAATGAGTGTCATTTGGTAGGATTCTCCGATTCAGATTTTGCTGGCTGCAAATCCGATAGAAAAAGCACTAGTGGAACGTGTCATCTATTCTCAAACTCATTAATAAGTTGGCATAGTAAGAAACAAGTATCGGTTGCATTATCCACTGCTGAGGCAGAATATGTAGCTGCTGGAAGCTGCTGTGCACAAATATTATGGCTCAAGCAACAACTTCTTGACTTTGGTATTAAGCTTGATCACATACCTATCATGTGCGACAACACAAGCGCCATAAACTTGAGTAAAAATCCTGTCTTACACTCACGTACCAAACATATTGAAATAAGGCATCACTTTCTACGAGATCATGTAGAGAAAGGAGACGTTACTTTTGAACATGTAGAAAGCAAGAAGCAACTAGCTGACATCTTCACCAAACCTCTAGCAACGGAGCAATATTTCAACATTCGTAGGGAATTAGGGATACTCGATATCTCTAATTTGGGCTAATTACGTTTGTTTTCTCTTAATATTATTTCTTTACTTTATGTATATATCTATTTGTCTTGCTAACATTTTTCTTAGCGTAAAGGTAGTTCATCATCAAGCCAGGCGTCATATTGAAAAAGCGGTAACGTAATTGTTGTTCACTTCCAAAAATATTATTGATACTATAATATGCTATCAATTAACATGCTTATAGTGACTTCATGCATAAAAACTGCTCCTGCTCACATATGTGTCTCATTCTATCATTAACTACCTTTTACCTACTTTACTGTACATGCTAGCATTATTATCTATGGTTCTCTTGTTACTCTCCTATTCTCCTGTTTTCTCTTTTTGATGTTGACAAAGGGGGAGATAGATGCTGGATGTACGGGGGAGCTTTGTTGAGAGATTGCCCTGTTGAGAGATAGATGCTGGATGTACGGGGGAGCTCTGTTGAGTCTTTATCATTTACTACCAAAGCTTAGACGAATGGTTTGCCATCATCAAAAAGGGGGAGTATGTGAATACAAGATTACACTCAAAGATGTTTTTGATTCATGGCAAACTCAAATAAGCATTCAAACAACAAGACGGAAGCAGAAAACTTAAAGAAAAGCAAGCATTGATCACTCATAGGTCAACCCATTATGTTTATATGTTTATAGGTTGCCTCAACACAAGCAAAACAAGAAGAATGCAGAAAAACAGCAGTTAGGTCGACCTACCATCAACCCAGGTCGACCTAAAATGGAGAAAAATTCATATATCCCTGCTAGGTCGACTCACACATCATTTAGGTCGACCTAAATTGATGAATTCTACATACCAGCCTGTTAGGTCGACCTACACATCAACTAGGTCGACCTAATCTGTGAAAATGTCCCCAGAATGCATCAGAAGAGGATTCTGGTCGACCTACTCCTTCAACAGGTCGACCTAACTGAGAGCAAAATTCTGCAAGCTCTGTTAGGTCGACCTAAGCACTATAAGTGGTCGACCTAACTGATCAAGAAAGTTCAAAAATCAGTTTTTCTTGGTTCTAACTGTTATGCAATCATATATATTGTGCAAGGGTAATTATTCAAGCACCACCAACGACTGAAAGATACACAAACGCTTCTCATCTTCGTTCTTCATCATCTCCAACACAATTACACATAATCATTCTTGCGTTGCGGGTTAGTGATGAGTTTGATAACGTCCATGGAACGGAATTGAAGATTCCTAGTGGGTGAAGGTTTGTGGGGTTTGTTGGTGAATAAAATCTACGGGTTTTGTCCTCCACGACGGGTGGTTCTTGGGGGTTTTTATCAAGAGGCGTTCATTGAGGATTCGGCTGAGTGTAACGATTGAGGAACGGGGAGTTCAAGGAATCAAGACACTGCAGAAGGGAATCAAAGTGAAGCTCTTGGATAACCTTGATCTGGCTCAAGATTAAGGGGGAAGAAGATTCAAAGGATCGACATAATTGGTTTATCGTTTATCGCTTTGTTATCTTCTTTGTATATACTACTTTCAACATTAATGAAAGATTACCCAATTTCAATTTGGAATTGGGGGCAGACGTAGTCGTAGCGAGGACGATCGACGAACTGCCTAAACAAATATCGTGTTCTTGTCGCTTTTACTTTCTCTTTTACTTTCTGTTCATAATTGGTTATAAGTGCAAAATTGATCAACGATTCAAGTGTTAAAATTGTGAATTAAAGTTCTGCACAAACATCACAATTCACCACAACTTGAATCACTATCAATTTGAACGTATCACCAAGTGTTTGTGTTTTTGCTTAATCCAATCTTACTGCATTGCAAATCAAAGTTGTCAATCTAGAAGTTAATTGGTTTTCAGTTGTTAAACGTATTGGTTAGCCATCATATTACTTCACCATCAATTCCACTTACTTTTTGGTTTTGAAACACATACGACCTTTGCAATAGCGGTCCGGAATAGACGCAAGTCGATTCAGAACCGCTTTCGCTCGAGTCAGTAGAAAAATCCGTAAAAACTTAGTGAGATCTATTCACCCCCCCCCCCCTCTAGATCTTTAGGCCAGCGTCTAACAGATACCTCAGCCATGTTGCCTCGATTAAAGGTCATGGTCCCTAATGATGCTGCCTTCGATACACTAACATGACCTCGACCCTCGGAAGTTGCCTACGGAAAAGGGCTGAGGTATCTTCTGGTTGCCTACGAAAGGCTATTCTGATCTTTCCCCTTAGACTACCTGCCCCTCTATGGCATGGGTCAGTCTTTGGGCAAAGGATGCTTCGACGACCCTTCAACCTCCAAACGAAAGGCTTCCTGCCCTCTTATGGCAAGGATAGACCCTCTCATTCTGAAAGGCTAAAAAGAGACCTATCATCTGAGTTTAAGGTAATTGCCCCTAATTGCCTTGCTATGCTCATCTTTAATATTCTTTCTCACAATTCTTCGAAAACTGGCTACGCTCATTTACGAGCTAAAGTCCACTTTTTTCTTCCATCTACTTTTTTCTAAAAACAAACGAGCAAGCAAAGCAATTAAGAGCCCATGGAAAACCATGGATGCAAAGGGTGCCTTAAACCTTCCCTTTGCATAAATTACCCCCCGAACTCAGATTTTCTTTAAAAGGTTTTTTTTCTGTTTCTTTTTGCCTTTCTGAATTTGTTTGGATAAAATAAAAGACGGTGGCGACTCATGCTTAACCGCGACATTTCGATCGATAAAAAGTCAGTTCACCGTATTACAGAACTGGCGACTCTGCTGGGGAGAAATTTTCGATAAAAGAGGGGTTACCTTAAAAGTTTAGGATTCATTTAAATGTTTTCTATTGTTTGCTTTGTTTGATTTAATTTTGCAGGGCTGTTTTGGGTATTCTGTTGTGTGAAAGATCCTAACCCGGATCTGAGTACCTTAGATATATGGCATGAGATCAAGGAGACTGCACAGCGTATACTGATGTGGTTGATCTGATGGCCATCGTTAGTGTGACACATTGGTTTGTCCTGGTGTTCCTTGGGATCCGACCTGAGGAAATGCTTGGCTGCCGCGTGGTGTCATTAAGCACTAATTCGCCCTTAGAACCTTAGTCGAACTTGACTTTGGCCTTTTAAAAAGTAGCGAGATGGTTGGCTTTGGTTCCGACTGAAGTTGGTTGATACTCGAAGCTACACTCATATGGACTGGACTTTCAGGACCTTTTCGGTTGGCGATTCGATTGCCGAACTGAGATAAGCGCCTTCGAGAAAGGTCAATGATATGAGCTCCCTAGAACCCGATCTTTATATAGGACAGGTTTGAACCGACTAAACTTCAGGGGGAGGGTACGCACCTCTGGACTACATGCAAGCCTAACCTTAAGGCAAAATTGTGTGACTTGTTTGTGTTTGTTATCTACTTGACATCATGACATCATAAACATCATAAGCATCATAACATCATGACTAACCATTCGAGGACCAAGTAATTCATCTTTGTTCTGTTTTGTAGGTCATGGAGACTAGAAACACCATTCGAGTTAACTTTGTGAAGATACCTTCCGAACTGAAAGAATTGGTATTAGAGATTCCTGGAGGTTCCCGATTCTCTGAAAGACATGGTCTCTTGCCCAGTTTAGTTACTTCAGGTTTTGACGAAGAAATGATGAGTGTACTATTTCAATTCTTCGATCCCGAGCATCATTGTTTTACTTTCCCGGATTATCAGTTGGTACCTACTATGGAAGAGTTTGCTGACATACTTGGACTCCCCATCCGAGATCAGATTCCGTTCACTGGTTTGGAAGAAATTCCAAAATTAGAAGTTATCGCTCCCGCTTTACATCTTAAGAAGTCTGATATTGATGGTCATTGGGAAACCAGAAGTGGAGTCAAGGGATTCCTCGCTAAGTTCTTATTCGGAAAAGCTCGCATGTTTTTGAAGTCCATGAGTTATCAAGCCTTCGAAGACATATTAGCTTTACTCATTTATGGTTTGGTATTATTCCCTAATCCTGATCAGTTCATTGATGTGCACGCCATAAAGATATTTCTGACACGCAATCCAGTTCCTACCTTGCTTGGAGATATCCTACACTCTCTTCACACTCGTACTATGAAGAAACGAGGGACTCTTATGTGTTGCATACCTTTGCTATCTAAGTGGTTTATTTCGCACTTTCCTCGCTCAGTAATGAGGAACGATCAAAGGCTGAAATGGCATAAGAGAATAATGTCACTCTCTCATTCTGATATCCGCTGGCTTTCCTTATCCAAGGAGAGTGTTACCATCATCGACCGTTATGGACAATATCCTAATGTGCCGTTACTTGGCATACGAGGGGGTATTACTTATAATCCTTGTTTGGCCTTGCGACAGTTTGGTTACGCTCGAAGAGATGGTCCTCATCAGATGCTTTTACAAAGGGTTGTGTTTGATTATGAAGATGATACTCAAAATCACCGCCGGAAGTTTATACGAGCATGGGATATGGTGAACAGAATTGATAGCAAGAGCTTGGGGCAGAGAAACTCCATTCCTTTGGGACCTTATCTTAGATGGGTGCGCACTCGTGCTCAACGTCTCGTCATGCCTTATCCATATGTCCTACCTGTGATAGTGGAGCCCGATTGCGAGGAAAAAGTTCCTCAAGTTATTGCTCATCCAGACATGGCAACTGACATCGAAGAATTAAAGAGATCTTGGATTCAATTAAAAGAAGAAAGAGACGCTTTTGAAGCTCAGTTTCGTGCTAAAGAAAAGAAAGTATTAGAGCTCACAAGGCTACTTCAAGCGGAGCAAGGCATCAACAACTTCATCGGTTCAAAAAGGAAGCGTCCATGGGAGACTTGAAGACTTTTGTTTTTATTATTTGTTTTTTATTTTTTTTTATTCCTAGTTTTATATTTTCATTATTGTAAAAGATACGAATAAAACAAATTGCAAATTCTTTCCCTTAAGTATTATTAATAAAGTTTCTTTTGTTTTGTTTTAAACAAATTTGAATTCCAAGGTCCTCGAAAACATTGCATATGCATAATCATATCATTCATAAACATGGCATCACAGGTTTCACAAAAACAAATGCCTCATTTTCCCGCTGTTTATTTCAGCAAGGAAATGGATCTCGAACAATCTGTCAAAAATCTTCAGGCTCAGAATAACCAGTTCCAGAAAATAATCTTTCACTTGGCCAAGGGGCAAGAAGAATTAAAGGCACTTCTGGCCGAGAAGGAGAAGGACCAACAAAGGGAGCAAGGTGGGCATGATAAATGGAAATCCAAACCTAAGCGGTCATTCACTCCGTTACCCATGCCGCTGTCTCAAGCTCTGCAACAACTGCTCAACCAGAACTTGATAACTCTATTGCCTCCATATTCATTTCCTACTAATCCCGCTCCTGGGTATAAGTATCATGCGAGATGTGCTTATCATTCGAATAGTCCTGGTCATGATACAGAGGATTGTGGACCATTGAAACACAAGATTCAAGACTTAATTGATGAAAATATCATTGACTTCAACTCACCTGAAGAACCTCGCATGACTAAGGTTGTGTACAATCGGAAAGGTCGCAACGAACACAATCAATCTGTGGGGACATTTCTGATCTCTACACCAGTTCCACAACAAAGACGCAAGTCAGATACATCTAAACGTCAGTTTACAAAGATCAACATGTCACTGGCTCAGGCACTACAACATTTGCTGAGAGAGAACTTGATTACTTTAAGGGATCCTCCTGTAAAGCCTAACACTGCCGCCCCTAGCTACAAGCCCAATGCGAGGTGCGCATATCACTCCAATAGCCCTGGGCATGATACGAATGATTGTTGGCCATTGAAGAACAAGATTCAAGACATGATCGATGCTGGTGAAATTAAATTCTATCATCCCAAGACTCCTGTGGTGATCACTACTCCTATGCCTAATCACAAAAAGATTGATTAATACCTAGAAGGATGAACTTTTTAGATCATTAGATTTACTTTCATTTGCAATTTCTATTCTGTTTGTTTAAACACTCCAATTATGATAGACATTATTTGTTTTAATAATCATCATCAGTGCATTGCATATGTTTGTCTTGAATAAATTATTTCGCTATCACTCTTTTTAAATTATGTCGTTACTCTGCATATGTTTTGTGATACTCAACTCCTGCTAAGCTGTAAGCCTTTTAAGGGAGGATGACGAGAACGATACCGCAACCTCATATAGTATGCTTTTGAACAGACTATGCTGACGATGTACAGGCATTGTTTCAATTCCTAAACAGTGGAGATATAAGGATGTTAATCCCTCGTTAACCCCTTTGAGCCTAAGAAGTAGAAGTTTTCTTTCTTGTACTAATTAGAACCCTTGATCATAACCTGGGGCAGGGTAGTTCTCAGTTAATTTGGCTGTGCATTCTATTTTGAGAGAATCATTCAGTACACCTTCCAGTAAAGGTTTCAAACACCCGTGTTCATCTACACACATCAAAGAAGTATCAGAAATGTCAATCAAAAGACAATGACGGTTCATCAATCATCAAACAAGGCAGTCAATATCTTTCAAAAGGAAAAAAATGAATGAAAAAACATATATACAAAGAAAAGCCTGCTAAGTCAAAAATCAAAAAGGTGACTTAGGCAAAAATCAAGGCATCCCGCTGACTGTAAGCTCAAAATAGACAGTTCAGGCAAAAGTTAGGGATATCAAAAAGAGAAAAAAAAAAAAAAAAAAGAGAAGTCAATAAATTTCTGAACAACGCAATGTTATGACTACTAAAAGAAGGAAGTGACTGCCGTCTCAAAAGTTCTCTTTGCTCGTGAACCATCATCATTATCAAAGGTGCAAATCCAAAAGTCTCTTGGAACCTGAATGCATAAGTTTGATTTAGCTGAGCTTAGGACTGAAGATCATCACGAAGAGGGGTGGGTACAATAAACTTTGAGCCATTATCCTTTGTTTCTTAAAACCGTGAACCAAGCCACGTTACAACCCTTGAAAGTCCTAATTGAAGCATGGTTAGTTCGAAAGCGTACTGTCACCAAAAGGGTATCCTGACTCCTTAAGGTTTACCAAAAATGCTGAGTTGATATTTCTTTTTTACAAACATCACATTGTTACAAATATCATGCTTTTACAAATGTCATGCTTTATTACATCCTGTTTTAAATGTTTCAAAAAAAAAAACTCAAGACAAACGTATGCATTGCATCTCATGAATTCATTATTAAACATATTCTGCTATATAATTTCAAAAGTTAGCATCAGAAAAAACTTGCACAGGGTACAACTAATGACTGAAAGTTATCCCGATAGACAAAATTACTCCGAGAAGCGATGTCTCTACGTATACAAGGGGCATGGCCCGTTTTGCCCAATCAATCTGGGGCAATCAAGTCAAGAGTCGAAGAATCTCTCAAATGCCAAAAAGTCAAGAGGCATACATCGCAAGAGGGTTTCGAACTATGTCGCGATCAAATCTGGGGCAATCAAGTCAAAATTCCGAGAATCTCTTATGGATACTTGAGCAATCAGGGGCACGCATCCAAGTATACCTAAAGATACCCCCCAATCAACATGGGACATTGTCTTGAGCCTATGAGCGCTGGGAGCATATCACCCATAGTGTACCTCTCATAAAGTCCTCGCGAGGCGAATCTTACCAAAGTTCCTGCTAACTGGGGCAAATCTATGCAAGTCTAGTTTGACATCTTCGATCAACACTCATTGGCACGTTCTAATCAACACAGATCCAGGAATGACAAGTGTTATAATACTGGGGGCAACTCTCAAGACACCCATGTCCCCCCACAGAGCCAGGTTCATAAAATCACATCCCCACAGAGCCAGGTTCATAAAATCACATCCCCAACAGAGTTGACATCTTCAACACCACCGACACTTTGTTCTTCTCCAACATGGCTTACTAATATCTTTCATCCCCAGTCAGGATCCATCAAATTACTATTCATCCCCAAGCAGAAGTCATAAATCCCCAGCTAAACATCTTCAAGACAAGACCAGACGTCAAAATCACAAAGACATAGAGATTTATTTTCTCGAAAAAGACAACATAAATCATATTTCGCATACCATACGGCACAAACATATTCATACATCGCATACATCACCTCATAAACATACAAAGTCTCTCATTTATTTTGAGGTACTCATTACATAACACATGCATCATGACCTAAGAAAGCTAACCTCTACTTTTCAGGATATTACTATTTGCAAAGAGTTAAGTCAACACCTTTGACGGTTCCTTAACAATCTATTCTCAAGTATTAAGTCGACACCTTTGACGGTTCCTTAATACATCAAAGTTAAGTCGACACCTTTGACGGTTCCTTAACGACACACTTCAGATATAAGTCGACACCTTTGACGGTTCCTTATACAATCTATCTACATATCTGAGTCGATACCTTTGACGGTGCCTCAATGATATGCTTCAGAGTTAAGTCGATACCTTTGACGGTTCCTTAACAACCCACATCAAGAGTTAAGTCGACACCTTTGACGGTTCCTTAACAACACATTTCAGATATAAGTCGACACCTTTGACGGTTCCTTATACAATCTGTCTGCATATCTGAGTCGATACCTTTGACGGTGCCTCAACAATATGCTTCAAATTTAAGTCGATACCTTTGATGGTTCCTTAAATAACCCGACACAGGTTTGAGTCGATACCTTTGACGGTTCCTCAACATTCAAAAAAAAGAAGACAACAAAAGCAGAAATTTTGCAACAATCCATACTCCAACAACTACCAGATGGCATCTACAAGCCCATCTCCGACAAAAGTCCCTACTGCAAATAGGGCAAATTTCTTGGTATTCTAGTGTTCAATCATCTTCCACCTTCAGATACCGACTGGCATACAGACCACTCTACATCTTCAGGTTTAAGATAATTGAACAGGGGCAGTTGTCATACCCCAAAATTTGCCCATGTTATTTTCCACACATAAAATCAAAACAAAAGACAAAGCTCTAAAACACACTCTCCTATACAAAAGCTCTGAACTAGGGTTTGATTAATTCAATGGAAAATCATTGAATCAATGGCTCAAGATGGTTCCATAGGGTCACTAACATCCCAAAGTATCTCCATATAAAGTTTCAAGTCAAACAGAGCAAATTTAGTCCCTCAAATCCTGATTAGGTCAACAGTCGACTCCCAAGGGCAAAACAGTCATTTCAAGTCAATATACAGTCAAAATTCAAGATATTTGGTCAACAAACATCCTCATAACCCTAAAATCATCATTTGTTCAAGGTTTGATCATGATGATGCGAGGAAAGATCAGAAAAGTCAAAAGTCAAAAGTTACTATTTTGGGCATGAACTGAAAAAGTCAACCAAACTGTGGAAATTCACCAAATATTCATACTTCATCAGAAAAATTCCCACTAAAGCTCATTTTAAAGGGAATTCATTCCTCTATCCAATGGTCCAAGAGTCGGAGCTCATAGGTCAATGGTTTAAGAGATATGACTTCATACATTACAGGTCCTTTTCAAAAGTCAACAAAAGCCACTTTTTTCAAAAAGGACATACAAGGAGCATGGAAAATGATTTTGATATGAGACCAAAGACACTGGTTAGAGGACTCTCCAAGGTTTCTAAAATGTCTTAGAACACTTCCATACCTCAAAAATTGAGGGAGAAACGCTTTGTCAAAGTTGGACTATCTTGGAAAAAATGTGTGAAGAGAAAAGGTTCAAAACTCCAAACATTTCCAAATGGGCCTATGTTTTTTTCACCCAAACTTCATCTTAGGCCCATGCACGTCCTAGAAATATATTTTTTCATTTGGTATTGTTTTTATTGATATTTTATGGTTTTTATTTATTAAAAATCATAATTTAATCATGTAAAAAAATAAAAATAAAAGATATGATTTTTTCTCCAATCTCAAGCCAAATATCAATCAAATTTCCTCATTAAAACAATAAAATTTCGTCCACATAATTAGAGGTGTAAAAAATCAATCAAAGTCCAAATTTGGAAGCTTGTATCAAATCAAATTTCCCATATTTTCAATCAAAGATCTCTTGAGATTCAAGACTGAAGATTCACCCTAAAATCATCTCTATAAGTACATGAACCAATCCACATACTAGGGTTCACGTTTTTGCAGTCTCAAAGGCACTAACCGAGTCTCTCAAAATTCAAAGAAAATTGGAAATCGTTTTTAGAGTTGCGGCTTGATTCAGACCAAAAGAGGTGTCTCAATCGATTCCTGAAGGATCCCTGGACGTAAACGCACCCTTTCCAACAACCAGAAGTCTTCAAACGATCTCCAATTTGCCACGGTTTGTCTCTATCTTATCTTGTTCGATTCAGTTAATTTATGCATCATAAAAACTGTTTCGTTGCATATTCATGTTCGTATCAATGCATAGAAGCTTTCTGGATCGCTGGTTTTGAGTTTTGATGCAGGGATTGCAAAACGCCATTGTTAGGTAATAGGAGCTCTGATTTGGGGCTATGAGTTGTAGGCTAAATTGGCCAAAATTAATGTCACTACTGGATTCAGGATGGATTTATTAGTTGATCTGTGTATTTATTTGTTATTTACAACTTGGTTTGTGGAGTTTTTTGAAAACGCAGGAATTGGCTATGAAAGCATTCGTAGCAAAACCATAGCTGTATCGTGGGCAAAAAGTCAGTCTTCTTGAGGAAGACGAAGACTAGGCGCGCTGGTTTTAGATTTAAAATTTTCTTTAACCTTTTGTTTATGTTATATCGGTACGGTGTTGTTATGTTATCAACAAGTTAACCTGGCGCAGATGGCAAAGCCTGATGCATGTAACCTTATGGGAACGGGTTCGATTCCTGAGGTTGCATATAATTACATTTTTAGTGGTTTGTTCACTCCACCGATCCAGTGCGTCACATAGGCACGTACCTACAGTACACCATCACGCATCTACCTTCAGATGTTTCTAACAATCAGATCCAACACATCATGTTGAAGGATCATCACATGGACACTCAACCATGCAGCACAGGATTAAGAGCTAAGTCTTTTAATTTTGATTTATTTATCTACTATTATGTAAATTAGTTTTCACTTATACATATATACATATTGTTTTTTTAATAAATTTATTTTTATATATATAATAAAACCTTTTATTTTTTATATATATATAATAAAACTTTTATTTTTATTTATAATATAACTTCTATTTGGTTTATTTGATTATTATTTTTTATTTTATTTAATTGATTTCTTAAATCCACGTTCTTTCATAAAATCATAACTAATTTGTTTTAATTAACAAAAATTATGGGAATGTTTTTTTTCTTTCCGATTAAATTTACTGTCTATCGATTTGATTAATTAGGTTGAGAAACCAATAATTAATAAGATCGATTATTTACTCTATTAACCATAGTTAACTTGTGCCCTAATCAGGGTTTAGGACGAACATTCATATACACTGAAAAATTTTCTTTTCTGTTTATGCCTTTTCAGGGTTATCGACATGGTTCACTCCGGCAACGCGCCTGATCAAAAAAACCAGAGCTAAGTATCTTATATTTAAAGCATATTTTATTTTCTTTTAAAATCAAGGGTTTGTCTTGCCTTCACTATTTCTGCCTTTGCCTTTTTCAGGGTTACCCCCGAGGCTTTCCGCCAACCATATCAGATCAAATTCGAAGCTAAGTGTCTTTTATTATTATTTTATTTATTAATTTCATTATTTTTACTTTTATGGTTAATAAAGTTCGCCTTCGAACCGGTAATGCACTCACTCTCTGTTTTCTGTCTCTTCTTTTTCCTTTTCAGGGTTTGTCAAATGCCAAAGCTACGTCGTTGGTAACCCTAAACCCTATTTTATTTTATGCTTTATTATTACTTATGTCAAACCCTATTAAGGGATCCGCTGGTTACAATTTCCCTCCCCCATATCTGTTTGATTATATTATTTAAATGCGTGGTTAGTAATCCTAGGGAGTGCAACCTTTGAACTGAACATAGAATCACTAAATTTACAAGATAATATATTTGAATATAATCACATGATTGGTGCACACACGCACACTTTTGGGTAACCTCTCTGTTGCCTTGTTGCCTGTTCCTGTTGCCTTGTTGCCTTGTATTTTTTGCAGAATAGCCAGTCCCTCGAATATGAGGATACCTCAGCCATGTTGCCTCGATTAAAGGTCATGGTCCCTAATGATGCTGCCTTCGATACACTAACATGACCTCGACCCTCGGAAGTTGCCTACGGAAAAGGGCTGAGGTATCTTCTGGTTGCCTACGAAAGGCTATTCTGATCTTTCCCCTTAGACTACCTGCCCCTCTATGGCATGGGTCAGTCTTTGGGCAAAGGATGCTTCGACGACCCTTCAACCTCCAAACGAAAGGCTTCCTGCCCTCTTATGGCAAGGATAGACCCTCTCATTCTGAAAGGCTAAAAAGAGACCTATCATCTGAGTTTAAGGTAATTGCCCCTAATTGCCTTGCTATGCTCATCTTTAATATTCTTTCTCACAATTCTTCGAAAACTGGCTACGCTCATTTACGAGCTAAAGTCCACTTTTTTCTTCCATCTACTTTTTTCTAAAAACAAACGAGCAAGCAAAGCAATTAAGAGCCCATGGAAAACCATGGATGCAAAGGGTGCCTTAAACCTTCCCTTTGCATAAATTACCCCCCGAACTCAGATTTTCTTTAAAAGGTTTTTTTTCTGTTTCTTTTTGCCTTTCTGAATTTGTTTGGATAAAATAAAAGACGGTGGCGACTCATGCTTAACCGCGACATTTCGATCGATAAAAAGTCAGTTCACCGTATTACACAAGGCTATGGATAACATGTATATAAACTCTTGTATTGCTCTGTGGATAATTAATGAAAACTTTACTCTTACCTTCTTCTTCATTTTTCTGGTGTGAGATGAGATCAGAGATCTATCTCTAACATGGTATCATTCGCGGTAACGATCAACTACGCTTCCCCCTAAAATCAAACCGTTCATCATTCTCTCCTCTTCGTCTTCCTTCAAGCTTCGTCAATGGATTCTGATGATCAACAAGATTCCGTGATCAAAGACTCAACGCAACATCTGTTAGAACAAGATTTGTTCTGATCAAATTATCTTAGTTTTGATGATAACAATAATATGAATTTTGCTTAAGATAATATGGTACTCTAATCCAATGCAATTTCCTTTTCAGGAAATATATAAAGAGTATGCATAATTTAGCGCTCAGAAGCTTTGTCTCAAAGGGTTCAACATGCAACATCAGAACATGGTCTGGCAAGACATCAGAAGATGGTCGAAGCAGAATCAGAACATGGGTCTATGGAAGCATCAGAAGAACATGAGATCAGAAGCACTGGAGTTCTGATGGTATCACGCTCAGAAGCACTTCAAGGTCAGAAGATCAGAAGATGCTTTGCACCAAGCTGTTTGACTCTGATGATATTCAAACGTTGTATTCACAAACATCAGATCAGAAGGAAGTACAAGTGGCAGGCTACGCTGACTGACAAAAGGAACGTTAAAAGCTATTATAGGCAACGTCAGTAGACACAGCGTGAACAAGGCTCGAGGTAGTTGACAAAAGCGTATAACATTAAATGCGATGCTGTACGGAACACGCAAAGCATTAAATGCACTCAACGGTCATCTTCTCCAACGCCTATAAATATGAAGTTCTGATGAGAAGCAAGGTTAACGATTCTGCACAAAACAACTCCTATTAACTTGCTGAAACTCTGTTCTATTCAAAGCTCAGAATCTTCATCTTCATCAAAGCTCACTACATTGCTGTTGTAATATATTAGTGAGATTAAGCTTAAACGTTAAGAGAAATATCACAGTTTGTGATTATAGCTTTTAAGAAGCAATTGTAATACTCTTAGAATTGATTACATTAAGTTGTAAGGAACTAGAGTGATCGTGTGGATCAGAATACTCTAGGAAGTCTTAGAGGTTATCTAAGCAGGTTGTAACTAGAGTGATCGTGTGGATCAGAATACTCTAGAAAGTCTTAGAGGGTATCTAAGCAGTTGTTCCTGGAGTGATCAGTGTGTGATCAGAAGACTCTGGAAGACTTAGTTGCTGACTAAGTGGAGAACCATTGTAATCCGTGCGATTAGTGGATTAAATCCTCAGTTGAGGTAAATCATCTCTGCGGGGGTGGACTGGAGTAGTTTAGTTAACAACGAACCAGGATAAAAATAACTGTGCAATTTATTTTTATCTGTCAAGTTTTTAAAGCTACACTTATTCAAACCCCCCCCCTTTCTAAGTGTTTTTCTATCCTTCAATTGGCATCAGAGCGCCGGTTCTAAGGTGCAAGCACTTAACCGTGTTTAGAAAAGATTCAGGAAGAGAAAAACGCTTCAGTAAAAGATGGCTGATGAAACTGCAAAGTCTACACCTGCATCTACATCTGGCTCTGCTGAGCAACACAACGGTAACAATGGTTATACTAGACCGCCGGTATTTGATGGTGAAAACTTTGAATACTGGAAAGATAAACTGGAAAGTTACTTTCTTGGTCTAGATGGTGATCTATGGGATCTTCTGATGGATGGTTACAAACATCCAGTAAATGCCAGTGGCGTAAAGCTGACAAGGCAAGAAATGAGTGATGATCAGAAGAAGCTTTTTAGAAATCATCATAAATGCAGAACTGTTTTGCTGAATGCTATCTCTCATGCTGAGTATGAGAAGATATCTAACAGGGAAACGGCCTATGACATATATGAGTCCTTGAAAATGACTCATGAAGGAAATGCTCAAGTCAAGGAGACTAAAGCTCTCGCTTTAATCCAGAAGTATGAAGCCTTCAAGATGGAGGATGATGAAGACATTGAAAAGATGTTTTCAAGATTTCAAACTCTTACTGCTGGATTGAGAGTTCTTGACAAGGGATACACCAAGGCTGATCATGTAAAGAAGATCATCAGAAGCTTACCCAGAAGATGGGGTCCTATGGTGACTGCATTCAAGATTGCAAAGAATCTGAATGAAGTTTCTCTGGAAGAGCTTATCAGTGCCTTGAGAAGCCATGAAATAGAGCTGGACGCAAATGAGCCTCAAAAGAAAGGTAAGTCTATTGCATTAAAATCCAATATCATGAAATGCACTAACGCTTTTCAGGTTAGAGAAGAAGATCCTGAAGAATCAGAATCTGAAGAAGAAAATGAACTGTCCTTGATCTCCAGAAGGCTAAATCAACTCTGGAAGAACAAGCAAAGGAAGTTCAGAGGCGTCAGAAGTTCAAAGAAATTTGAACGTGGAGAATCTTCTGATGACAGAAGATTTGACAAGAAGAAGGTCATGTGCTATGAATGCAATGAGCCTGGACACTTCAAGAATGAATGTCCAAAACTTCAGAAGGAAAATCCCAAGAAGAAGTTTCATAAGAAGAAAGGTCTTATGGCAACCTGGGATGAGTCAGAAGATGATTCAGACTCTGAAGATGAGCAGGCTAACTGTGCGCTGATGGCGACAGAAGATGACGGATCAGAATCTACATCATAATCAGATTCTGAAGAGGTATTTTCTGAACTTACTAGAGATGAGTTAGTTTCCGGTCTAACTGAACTTCTGGAATTCAAGTCTCAGATTAGTCTCAAATACAAAGAGCTGAAAAAGCTATTTGAATTTGAAACAAAGAAGCTTGAGTTGGAGAATTCTGAATTAAAAGAAAAACTTTTAAAATTATCCAATAATGTTGGATCCCCTTCTGATTCAGAAAAATCCACTCCTAGTCTAAACCATATTCTGAAAGAATATGATTTAAGTTTCAGGAAGTTCTTATCTAGAAGTATTGGCAGAAGTCAGCTAGCTTCTATGATATATGCTGTGTCTGGAAACAAAAGAGTCGGCATTGGTTTTGAGGGTGAAACCCCATACAAACTTGAACCTGTTGATGAAATGAAATTCACATACAAGCCATTGTATGATCAGTTCAAGTATGGCCACTCCCATGATATTAGGCACACTTCACATGCTCAAAGTTTTCACATAACACACACCAAAAAGCATGTGACACAACCTAGGAAATATCATGAAACTCACATTAAAAATTATCATGCTGTTCCTCCTATTGCTTACAATGTTAAACCCAAGTTCAATCAGAACTTGAGAAAATCTAACAAGAAAGGACCCAAGAAAATGTGGGTACCAAAGAAAAAGACTATTTCTTTTGCAGATTCTCTTGGCGACAAAGAAGATAAAAGTCAACATGACATGTCACCTGGACTCAAGTTGGTCTCAACACTTGAAGGGAAGAAGGACTGTCTTCCAAGTTCTGGTACTTAAATCTGTTGAAGAAACTATGTTCGTAGGAGATCAGAAAAGAAAGTTTATTAGTCTTGGAACCATCTGTTTTGTTTGTTTCTAAAGCTTTGATGTTTCGTTCTTGTTTATTCTGAATGCTCTAAATGCTACAGAATATACAATATTGAAACATTGATTGTGAACGAATCAATAAATATCTGGTTTGATGATAAACTTGTTTCTGATGAAACAAAGCAGCTTAAGAATTTCTGCAGATACAGTTTTGTCTTACCAGAAGCTGCAGAACAAAGAAGTGAATCTCCAGAAGCTGTGTATATCAGAAGTAATGGATCAGAAGATCATTCAGATTTATATCAGCACACTTCAGAAGGAGTGTTTCCAGAAGAGAAACTTGATCAATTCAGAAGCAGTGATTGGAATCAGAAGGCGTAAAGCCTATTGAATATTTCACACCTGTCATCCATTATCTGATGATGAACACGTGTCTCTACGGTCAGTACGAAGCGTGCAGTTGAAAAGACGCCGACCTAGGTAACTGTTTTAAATCATTTCTTTTACCACGATCTCTCTCCTCACGTCACTCGTCATTTAATGAAAATGATTTCTTTTGATTCTAAAACTATTCATTTTGTTTATTTATTCTCTATTTTATATTCGTCTCCTTATATTATTTTCAAATCATATCATACATCTTTTTCGCTCCCTTGTCTCTCTTTCTTCTTGCATTCTCTCGTTTGAAAAGTTCTTAGCCGTTTTCTAAAACCCTAATCAAAAACCCAGTTCGCTTCTCTTGTTCGTTTTTGTTCATTCTGCATCCATGGCTGCCTTCTCATCCCAAAATGCTGATTCATCTGTTCCTCACCATCTCCAAGAAGAAACGTTGCAACTTACTCCTGTTGTTGCATGTTCTATTCCCAAGGACAAATTAGAAGTTCTATGTGAACTTATAGTTGATTTTGACAACCTTGAAGAACATGGATTTCATCTTAAAGAAGACATCATCTTTCAAGGATGGACCTCGTTGTTTACTGAGTTCGTTGGCCCAGTTTATCCGGATCTTGTCAAGGAGTTCTGGGCACATGCGGTGGTTGCTCCAAAATCAATACTTTCTTTCGTCCATGGAAAGTTTGTTGTTATTACTGAAAACATCCTAAGAGTGATGTTTGATCTGAAAAACCCTGAAGGGGCTTTTGAGATTGATCAAAGGGCAGTTTGGGAAGATGTTCTATCCACTCTCTATCCAAATGTCAAGAAAACAAAAAGCGTCAAGGATTTGAGAGATGTCTACAAAATCTGGACAAAGATCATTCATGGGTGTTTCTACCATAGGAAAGCAACACATGCTTCGGATTTCATCAGTAATGAGCAAAAGTATATTCTTTATTGCATTGCCACCAGGAAGAAGGTTGATGCGATCTACATCATCTTCAACCACTTGTGGAAAGCAGTAAAGGATTCCAGAAACGCTTTCAGAGAAAAAGGTGGAACAATCATTCCTTTTGGAAGGATTATTTCAAATCTTTTGGTGCATTCAAAGATTGTTGAAAGTTTGGAATCTGAAGGTATTGTGAAAGACCTTGCTGTCACATCTGGGGCTTGTCTGAATGCATTCACTTTGAAGAAGATGAAAGTAATTAAGACTATCAGTAAGACTCCTCAACCTCTTACTGATACAAGAATCAGAAGAGCACCTGTTCTTGCTGAGTTTGAAACTTTCTTCAACTGTGAGGTACCTGGAGTCAAAACTAGGTATCTGTTATCACAAGAAGAAAATAAATATCTCAAAAATCAAGAGAAGGGTGCTCCAGTGAAAATAAATAAGAAGAAGGAAGAAAGGACTAAAAGAAAGCACGATTATCCTTCTGCTGTCTCTAAGAAACAAGATGTTTCTAAAGAGGTCATTGCAAAGGTTGCTAAGTCTGTCTCTGATGAGTTTGAGAAGAAAGGGAAAGAAGCTGTTGAGAAGAAGAAAACAAGAAAAAGGAAGATGATTCTTCAAGAGTCTGATGAAGAAAATGTCTCTCAAGAGGCTGAGAATCAACCAGAAGTTCTGGCATATGTCAGAAGGAAAGAAATCGCTAGCGGCAAAGCAAAGATTATTGAAGAGTCGAAGAGTAAGAAGCAGAAGAAGACTGAGGATGTGGCCAAAGCTTTTCTGAGAGGTTCCAAAGGTATATGCATTTCTGAACCTGATTCTGTTCCTGCTGTTCGTTCAGAAGTTGCACCAATAGAGGTTGTCCCTACACCTGAACCAGAAAAAGCCACATCAGAATCACCTGTCTTTGTCCATGTTCTTACACCTCCATCTTCTCCTATAACCATTCCTTCCTCTCCACCTACCATAAATCCTGTTCTGGATATACCACCCCTTCAAACTCTCTTTCCATCTCAACCTTCTCTCAATGCCACCCTTGAACATACTCCCTCCACCTCTCAAAACAATCTTTGTGATTCTCCTCTTCCAACCTCTGCATCACATGAGCAGCTGCTCCGTGATTGCAACTACACTCCCAAGCCTCGTCCTGAAGCTGAAGTGGTAGTGTTAGATTCTGATACTGAAGCAGAATCTTCTTATAGGTTGGATAGAGAACCTCATCCGTACTTCACTTCCAACCCTGCCTTTTCAAAAACCCAAATAAAATTCCGCCTTGTATATCCTATTGGTGTAGTTTTTGAAAACATAAAAAGGAATCTCAGAAGTATCTTTGATACTCTCAGAATTGCTGAAAGTTCTGGATTGAATGATGTTGCTATGCGGAACTTCTGGAGGATCTTTCGCAGAGAATCAGATGCTCTGTTTCTAGAACTTCAGAAAGCCTGTGTAGCTGCTGCCCCACGGCCTCGTGGAATTCTGAGGAATTATGAAGACTTCTGGTTTGCTAGTCTCAAAGGAAGACATCTGTTGGAAGAGAAGCCCTTCTTGGATGAGATGGAACAATTAAGACTGGCTGCTGAAATGGAAGCAAATCCATGCAGGGATATCGTGATCTTTATTCCTGATTATCCTGTTCTGCTCGGAGACTTCAAGACTCTCTTTGACTATCTGAGGGAAAACCCTTCTGAGAAAGATCCAAGCTTGGTCATTCCAGAAGTTGTTGACCCACCAGAAGTTGAAGGTCCTTCTGCTCCCAGGAATCTAGCTGCCATTCTTCAGGCACTTGAGAATGGAGACTTGGAAATTCCTGCTGCAGAATATGGAGATGCTTCTATGCAAGAAGCAGATGCTGAAGATCATGTTGCTGAATCAGATCCTGTTGAGGAAATCCCTGCAAATGATCTATCCATGGAAGCTACAGATCAAGTTGCTATTCCTGTGGTTGAAAGCGGTGAAGCTTTTTCTGATGAATCTTCTCGTCTTGCAAGGACTCTGGAAGAAATTCAGAAGAGACAGGATGAGCAAAGCTCACTCAATGCTGAGTATAGAGCTTTCATGGTGAGGCAAGATGGACACAACAATGAGGTTCAAGAGATGCTGGCCAAGATCTTGTCAAGGCTAGGGCCATCTTAGATTGAGTCTGTGTTGTTTCTTTCTTTTCGTTGCATCTGTCTTTGTGCATCTGATCTTACTTATCTTCATGTACTTCTGTACCTGCTGTTTGAACTTCAATGAAATCATCTTCTTCCTCCGTGTGTTTCGTTTTGTTTGTCTCTGAATCTTTTTTGTTTTTTGATGATATGACAAAAAGGGGGAGAAATATGTGATAAATGATTTGATTTAATCAGTTGCATTGACTAACAAGAACTGCAAGTTCTATATGGCTTAAGTGTTTTGCAGGTATAAAGAAGTGAACTATATGGCTTAAGTGTTTTGCAGGTATAAAGAAGTGAAGAGAATCTTCAAAGCAAACACAAGAAGCAAAACCATAAGAAGTGTTATTCTGTAAAAAGAATAAACTCATGGAAACTGAAGCAAGCTGAGTGCTGTCAAGCTTCAGAAATCAGAAGCACTGATAATAGAATTTGATCCATATTTGTCTATTTGCTCTGACAAAATTCTATTTGCTCTGATACAATATTTTAGCCTATATGGCTCTAATACATATCATGTGTTCGAATATACATTTTATGTTCTGACTCGTTCATGCTGACTTTTGTCGTTTAGTTTTTGTTCTGTAACATTTCAGGATGTAGAGATGCTCTGAAGATGCTCTGGTACATTCAACAATGTTCTGATACAAATCTAGCATGAAGTGATGTTGGTAGAAATTCAAAGCTCTGAAGCTATCCGAGGGAAGCAGAAATCAGAAGCTGTGAAGGTTCTAAAGATCCAGAAAAATCAAGTTCTGAAGCTGTCCTAAATGGAAGCAGAAATCAGAAGCTGTGAATGTTCTGAAGATCAAAGAAATTCAAGTTCTGAAGCTGTCCTAAATGGAAGCAGAAATCAGAAGCTGTGAATGTTCTGAAGATCAAAGAAATTCAAGTTCTGAAGCTGTCCTAAATGGAAGCAGAAATCAGAAGCTGTGAATGTTCTGAAGATCAAAGAAATTCAAGTTCTGAAGCTGTCCTAGATGGAAGCAGGAATCAGAAGCTGTGAGTGTTCTAAGGATCTAAAGAAATTCTAGTTCTGAAGCTGTCCAATGGAAGCAGAAGTCAGAAGCTATGAATTCTCTGAAGACAGAAGCTTATATGATCGTCTCTACCGAAATAATCAGGGAAGTCTTTTATTAAAGTTCTTCGAGTATTTATTTCAGGGGGAGATTATTTATCTCAGGGGGAGACATATTCATATGCTTATGCTATAGCTGTGTAATTTGTCTTTTGCTGTATGCTCTTTCTGATCGCAAATTCATATCATTTATATATGTTTTTGTCATCATCAAAAAGGGGGAGATTGTTAGAACAAGATTTGTTCTGATCAAATTATCTTAGTTTTGATGATAACAATAATATGAATTTTGCTTAAGATAATATGGTACTCTAATCCAATGCAATTTCCTTTTCAGGAAATATATAAAGAGTATGCATAATTTAGCGCTCAGAAGCTTTGTCTCAAAGGGTTCAGCATGCAACATCAGAACATGGTCTGGCAAGACATCAGAAGATGGTCGAAGCAGAATCAGAACATGGGTCTATGGAAGCATCAGAAGAACATGAGATCAGAAGCACTGAAGTTCTGATGGTATCACGCTCAGAAGCACTTCAAGGTCAGAAGATCAGAAGATGCTTTGCACCAAGCTGTTTGACTCTGATGATATTCAAACGTTGTATTCACAAACATCAGATCAGAAGGAAGTACAAGTGGCAGGCTACGCTGACTGACAAAAGGAACGTTAAAAGCTATTGTAGGCAACGTCAGTAGACACAGCGTGAACAAGGCTCGAGGTAGTTGACAAAAGCGTATAACATTAAATGCGATGCTGTACGGAACACGCAAAGCATTAAATGCACTCAACGGTCATCTTCTCCAACGCCTATAAATATGAAGTTCTGATGAGAAGCAAGGTTAACGATTCTGCACAAAACAACTCCTATTAACTTGCTGAAACTCTGTTCTATTCAAAGCTCAGAATCTTCATCTTCATCAAAGCTCACTACATTGCTGTTGTAATATATTAGTGAGATTAAGCTTAAACGTTAAGAGAAATATCACAGTTTGTGATTATAGCTTTTAAGAAGCAATTGTAATACTCTTAGAATTTATTACATTAAGTTGTAAGGAACTAGAGTGATCGTGTGGATCAGAATACTCTAGGAAGTCTTAGAGGTTATCTAAGCAGGTTGTAACTAGAGTGATCGTGTGGATCAGAATACTCTAGA
This sequence comes from Vicia villosa, assembly GCF_029867415.1. NCBI lineage: Eukaryota > Viridiplantae > Streptophyta > Magnoliopsida > Fabales > Fabaceae > Vicia > Vicia villosa. The sequence goes on along the minus strand of NC_081184.1, from coordinate 129,438,618 downwards.
AAGTCTTAGAGGGTATCTAAGCAGTTGTTCCTGGAGTGATCAGTGTGTGATCAGAAGACTCTGGAAGACTTAGTTGCTGACTAAGTGGAGAACCATTGTAATCCGTGCGATTAGTGGATTAAATCCTCAGTTGAGGTAAATCATCTCTGCGGGGGTGGACTGGAGTAGTTTAGTTAACAACGAACCAGGATAAAAATAACTGTGCAATTTATTTTTATCTGTCAAGTTTTTAAAGCTACACTTATTCAAACCCCCCCCCCCTTTCTAAGTGTTTTTCTATCCTTCAACATCAATATTTGGCAACTATGTTTGCATCCTCCAAAGGTGCTCACTCGTTCGGACCGAAGCTCTCGATCAAACTTCAGGAGAATAACTATCTTCTCTGGAATCAACAGGTTGAAGGAGTAATCCTTACTCAGAAGATGCACAAAATCGTGGCGAATCCGCAAGTTCCGGTGAAGTTCAAGACTGCTCAAGATCGTATCTCAGGTACTGTTTCCGATGAATATGAAGCCTAGATTGTTCAAGATCAAGCTGTGTTTATCTGGCTTCTATCCACAATCTCCGAATCTGTTTTACCTAGGGTTCTAGCGTGCAAACACGCCTTTGAAGTTTGGGACAAGATTCACCAATACTTCAATGCTCAGATGAAGGCTAGAGTGCGTCAATTGCGTGTGGAGCTGAAGTCTACGAAGAAAGGCAATCGCACAGTCACGGAGTATGTTCTTCGCATCAAAGCCATTGCCAACTCGCTCCTTGTAGTTGGTGACTCTATTACGGAACAGGATCAGATTGATTCCATTCTTGAAGGATTACCAGAAGAATACAATCCTTTTGTGATGCAAATGTATGGTAGTCCAGTCACCCTTAATCTTTGTGATGTAGAGGCACTTCTGTATGTGCAAGAAGCACAATTAGACAAGTTCCGCCAAGAATTGGCTGCTGCAACCATCGCAGCGAATCTTGCTCATTCAGGACAAGAGAGTCATGGCTCCAGAGGAGCTTACTCGGGCAATAGAGGAAGAGGTAACAGGTACCCTCGCGGCAGAGGCCGTGGTGGAAGAGGAAGACAATCTACTGGTTCTCGTCCTACTTGTCAACTGTGTGGCAAATATGGACACGCTGTAGCATCGTGTTGGCATCGATTTGATGAGAATTATTCACCACCAGCCAACTCCACAACTCAAGCAAACTCCACCAATAGTGCTACTGTACAGCAGGACACTACTCAAGATGGAACTCAACCTAATCAAGCCATAGCCATGATGGCCACTACCAAGCGTGCTGGGTATACTCAAGAGTATTCTCTTCCTGCTGAATTGGAATCACAATCATGGTTCGCTGACTCAGGTGCTACTCATCACCTTACTCCCTATGATTTACTTTTACAGAATAAGAAACCATATGTTGGATTAAATAGAGTTTTTGTAGGAAATGGACAAACCCTTACCATACACTCTATAGGTTCCTTGCACTTTTATTCCAAACTCTTACCCAATTATAAACTAAGCTTATTTGATGTCCTTCATGTTCCATCCATCACTAGGAATCTCTTGTCTGTTTCTAAGTTCTCTAGTGATAATAATGTTATCTTTGAATTTCTGCCTGATAAATGCTTCATTAAATCTCAGGCTTCTAAGCAACTTCTTGTTGAAGGAGCCCGTGATGCTAATGGATTGTATTGCTTTTCCCAACAATCATTGGAACTCATCAGCTGTTCCAGTTCCCATAAGAGTTTGCTTCTGCCTGCTGCCATTCACAGCTATGTTGTTTCAAATACAGCTCCTTATAACAATGTTAAATGTAATCCTAGCATTCTTTGGCATCATAGGTTAGGCCATGCTAATTTCAATACAGTTTCTCATATTCTCAAAATGTGTAATATCTCTACATCTAATAAACACAGTTCTTACTTCTGTACCTCTTGTAATATAGGCAAAGCTCATAAAATTCATGCACCTTTGACTAATACTGTGTATAAGAAACCATTTGACATTGTTTTCACTGATTTGTGGGGGCCTTCACATGTTCCTTCTAGTGCTGGTTTTAAATATTATATTGCATTTGTAGATGGTCACACTAGGTATACCTGGTTGTATTTTCTGAAACAAAAATCTGAAGCCTTAAGCTTTCAAACTTTTTCATGCCTTTGTCCAAACTCAGTTTAATGTCACTATCAAATCTGTCCAATCTGACTTTGGTGGGGAATATAGACCTTTCACCAAATTTTTAACTGAACTAGGGATCACCCACAGATTGACATGTCCACATACTTCTCATCAAAATGGGACTGTGGAAAGAAAGCACAGACACCTTGTTGAAATGGGACTCACTATGATGTCTCACTCCTCCATCCCACTTTCTTATTGGGATCACAGTTTTGCTACAGCTGCTTATCTGGTTAATAGACTACCTACTACTCCTCTATCAAATGGTTTTTCACCCTACTATGCCCTTTATGGAAAACACCCTGATTACAAAACCTTAAGAGTTTTTGGTTGTTCCTGTTTTCCTCTCTTAAGGCCTTTTAACAAAAACAAACTTCAACATAGGAGTGCTGAGTGTGTCTATTTAGGGATCTCCCCACAACATAAAGGGTTTAAATGTCTTAGCTCTGAGGGCAAAATCTTTATATCCAAAGATGTTACATTCAATGAAGCTAAGTTTCCTTTCCCTACTATGTTTTCCTCTGAGTATTCTTCCCATACTTCTCCTAGGGATGATTCTGGTTTACTTTCTACTAAGGCTTCTCACTCACCCTGTATGTTGCAGCCTATGTTTCTCCCTACATCTTTAAATAACAACCAGCATTCCTGTACTCCAGTCAGTAATGAGTTGATGGCTCAGTCTGGCCATGCTACTCCTAGGATCTCTACTAATCCCAACAATGTATCTCCTACCCATATTTCTCCTACTTTCCATGTGAGTCCTCAGCAGTCCCATCAGTCTGCTACTCCTGGCAATAATTCAGCTTTAAATTTAACTGCCAAGTCTGTGTCTAGTCAACATCCTGGACATATTCCTAGAGATATCTTAGCTGTTCAGCCTGATAGTTTTCCACAACCCAATGTTGACTCTAATAGTGGCAATTTGGGTTCCTTTAACCGTGAGGGTTATGACAGGTCTCCTAGTAATGGTGTTACCAAAGGTCCAGAGGATACTAATGTGCACCAATGTCCAGAGGACAATCCTATTACTCACTCTATTCCAGAGGCCAATAGTCTGCACAACTGTCCTAAAGATAATGTTGTTCCTAATACTACTGATAATACAGTCAGTCACTCTCTCACTCTTTCTAACCCACAAAATGGTAATATCCCTCCTTCACCTCCTAGCCTCACATTTTCTTCCAATGAACTTACTTTGTCATCTTGCATTCCTATCTCTGAGTCTTCTCAATCTCCTTCTATTGGCAATAGCAAACCTGTTACAGTCTCTCTTCAGAATACTCATCCCATGCTTACTCGAGCTAAAACTGGAAACTCAAAACCTAAAGCCTTCTTAGCTCAAACTGATTCTGAACCAACCAGTTACAAACAGGCCTTACTTAGTCCATCTTGGGCTAAAGCTATGCAAGATGAATTCAATGCTTTACAGGCAAATAAAACCTGGACCTTAGCACCTTTACCCCCTGATAGAACTGCTGTAGGGTGTAGGTGGGTCTTCAAACTCAAACAAAATTCTGATGGCTCTGTTCATAAACACAAAGCTAGGTTGGTTGCAAAGGGATTTCATCAAGAAGAGGGGTTTGATTTTACTGAAACCTTTGCCCCTGTAGTCAAGCCTACTACTATTAGAGTTATCCTTACTCTTGCTATTACTTACAAGTGGGATATTCAACAAGTAGATGTCAATAATGCCTTTCTCAATGGCACCCTGAATGAAGAAGTCTACATGAGCCAACCCCCTGGATTTACCTCAGTTGATAAAACCTTGGTGTGCAAGCTTCATAAAGCACTTTATGGTTTAAAACAGGCTCCTCGGGCCTGGTATGAGAAACTCACTCAGGCTCTGATACAGTTTGGCTTTACTTCTTCTAAATGTGATAGCTCTCTCTTTACATATTGCAAACAGGGCATCTCCTTATATGTGCTAGTATACGTTGATGATATTCTTGTTACTGGCTCTAGTCCTTCTTTGGTTCAGGATCTCATCAACAAACTTCATACCAAATTTGCCTTGAAAAGATTGGGAAAACCAAGCTACTTTCTAGGTATTGAGGTAAAACACTTAACCAATGGCTCTCTCTTACTCACTCAATGCAAGTACATTAAAGATCTGTTGTATAAGGCAAAAATGGTGAATGCTAATGGTGTGCCAACTCCTATGATGAGCAACTGCAAACTTAGCAGACATGGTGATGATTTGTTCTCTGATCCTCAGCTTTACAGGTCTATAGTGGGTGCTCTGCAGTATGTCACCTTGACTCGCCCTGATATTGCTTTCAGTGTTAATAAGGCCTGTCAGTTTATGTCTTGTCCCCTGGACTCTCACTGGGCTGTTGTTAGAAGGTTACTACGATATTTGAGTGGCACAGCTAGCCATGGTCTTCTCCTATCCCCCTCTGCTGCAGCACCAAAGTTCTCTCTGCGTGCCTACAGTGACTCTGACTGGGCCAGCGACCCGGATGATCGAAGATCCACTTCAGGATCGTGCATATTCTTTGGCCCCAACCTTGTTTCATGGAGTTCCAAAAAGCAATCTTTAGTTGCTCGCTCAAGCACTGAGGCTGAGTATCGAGCTTTGGCTCACTCCACTTCTGAACTGCTCTGGCTTGAGTCCCTATTAACTGAACTTCATATACCATTTCATACTCCAACCTTGCTATGCGACAATCTCAGTGCTGTTTTACTTTCTCACAATCCTGTTCTTCATGCCCGCACTAAGCATATTGAATTAGATATTCACTTTGTTCGTGAAAGAGTGGTTGCCCGTCAAATGCTAATCAAGCATGTTCCTGCTGCTTCTCAAATCGCGGACACTCTTACAAAGCCATTGGGCACAGCTGCATTTCAGGATTTGCGCACCAAACTTAAGGTTGTTACCTGCCCTTCAGTTTGAGGGGGGGTATTGGAGTATATTTTCCACATAGGCTTATCTATCTGTATCAGCATTTTACTTTGCTATTTCTGGTTGGTAGTTATAGTTTGTTATCCACGTGTCCTTTGCTTAATGGCTCTTTCAAGGCTATGGATAACATGTATATAAACTCTTGTATTGCTCTGTGGATAATTAATGAAAACTTTACTCTTACCTTCTTCTTCATTTTTCTGGTGTGAGATGAGATCAGAGATCTATCTCTAACATGTCTATACAACCTTTTGTAACTTTATGTTCCCGTTAATAATCAATATTTTGATCAGTAACTTCATGTTTCCGTCGTTAATTTTAAAATATTTAGATAATTAACTTCATGTTCCCGTTAATATTCAGTATTTTGATCAATAACTACATGTTCATGTTAACATTAAATATTTTAATCAATAACTTCATGTTCCCGTTAATATTCAATATTTTACTCAACAACTATAGGTTCCTGTTAATATTCAATATTGTGATTAGTAACTCTATTTTGATCAATAATTTCAAGTTCCCGTTAATAGTCAATATTTTAATCAGTAACTTCAGGTTCCCGTCAATATTCAATATTGTGATCAGTAACTTTATGTTCCCGTTAATATTCACTATTTTGATCACTAACTTCATGTTCACATTAATATTCAATATTTTAATTAATCAGTACCTCGAGGTTCCCGTTAATATTCAATATTGTGATCAGTAACTTCATGTTCTTGTTAATATTTACTATTTGAATCAGTAAATTCAGGTTTCCGTTAATTTTCAATACTGTGATCAGTAACTTCATATTTCCATAATATTCAATATTGTGATCAGTAACTTCATGTTCCCGTTAATATTCACTATTTTAAATAGTAATTTCAAGTTCCCATTAATATTCAATATTGTGATCAGTAACTTTATGTTCCCGTTAATATTCAATATTTTAATAGTTGATTAATCTTCATATTTAAATAATTGAATTAATAGTTTCATTGTTCTATTTTATATAATTTTCATATTAGATGAAAATAAATATATTAATATTTTGTTTCATTTATTTTTCTTTTGCCAAATAATAATTATCATCCATAAAATTATTAGCAAAATGATTGCATTCAATAGAATTTGACTATAAATAATAGTAGTATATTACAATTGAATAAGTAATACACTTTATATATATATTTATATATATATATATATATATATATATATATATATATATATATATATATATATATATATATATATATATATATATATATATATATATATATATATATATATATATATATATATATATATATATATATATATATATATATATATATATATATATATATATATATATATATATATATATATATATATAGGGCATATCATATGAGAATGCTTTTTTTATATGAGAATGTGAGAATGAATCTGAACCATCAGATTTTAAAATAAATGGTGGAGATTATGTGTGGATCTTTTTTTATCTCTCTTCAATCTCTTATATTAATGATGGAGGAGAGAGAAAAAAATATTCACACATAATCTCCACCATTTATTTTAAAATCCAATGGTTCAGATTCATTCTCACATTCTCATATAAAAAAGGCATTCTCATATGATATGCCCTATATATATATATATATATATATATATATATATATATATATATATATATATATATATATATATATATATATATATATATATATATATATATATATATATATATATATATATATATATATATATATATCATATGAGAATTTGAAAATGAATCTGAACCATTGAATTTTAAAATAAATGGTGGAGATTATGGGTGAATCTTTTTTCTCTCTCCTACATCATTTATTTCAAAATTTGTCCACTAGCTTCTGCTTGGTTTATTCCCGAACCACATCGTACTATGAGAGGTTTACTCTGATACCATTTGTAATGCCTTAGACTGTTATCTGGGCATTACACGATTCACATGTAATTTCAATCATACTATATAAAATACAGCATACAAGCTTTACTTCCACTTTACTATAAGGTATAATTGTGAAGTATCCTCCTGCCACAATTTTTCGTGCCAAAATCAGATTTCTGAGACTTAATCATGGTGGTTTCAAACATGTAATAGGTTACTAAAATGGTGTAACTGACTACAAGAAGCCACAATTTCATTTTACCTTTACTTATTCACCAAGCAACATACATATAGATTTTAATCATTTAAGTCCCTATCATATGCTAGAAAACTAAATTTCAAAAATCATCGATCCTTCATAAATGGAATCATAAGCAATTCAATTTGAGAAATTTACAAGGTGTGTAACTAGTTACCTAATGGGTGTAACCAATTACATGCCAGTTCTCATTCCTATAAGGGAAATTTCCCAGGGTGGTATTACACAAAATACGTAACAGGTTACATTTTAGATCAAAATTGCAATTTCCCATTTTTACGAGTGGTAACCATTTACTAGCAGACTGTAACCAGTTACACCCCTCAAAACAGCCAAAAACAGCTAAAAGTTTGAACACGTAACCGGTTACTGACAGACTAGAACCGATTACCACTTATTCAGATCCACTTTTCACATGTTTTCCCATCTTTTCTGGTCCATAATTAGCACAGACACATTGTAATACTTACAAGACCATAAAAACATATTAAACATGACATACAAGCAAGCATATACTCATATCCACAATCACACAGGCAATTTGCCATATAATATAAGCAAACAAGTATCAAAACATGAACTAAGCATGAAAGATCATTAAACCCCCAACATACAATGATTTAATAGGTTATCCCAATTCAAATCATATAGAATCCCACCTCTAATAGAACCTGAATTCGAAGGTGGAAGAGAAATGATGAGGATTGCTATTGATGATGATCCACCCAACTTAACATTGATTCTTCCTCTAGGAATCCAAGACTTCTTTAAGAGTTTATAAGATTAAGACTTGCACACACGATTTTTTTCTTCAAGGATGAATTAAAATTCTTCTTCTTCAAGATATGCAAAAGCATACATGCAAAGAGAGGCCTTCAAGATTTGACAAGAAACTCACTCTTCTCCTTCTCTTTCATACCAGACGCCATCTCCCTCTTCTCTCTCTCTCTCTCTCTCTCTCCCTCTCTCTCCCTCTATTTCTCTCTTTCTCTCTCTAGCCTTCATTCAAATCAGTTAGCACTGTGAATGAATATATTTTGTTCATGTGGATTGAGTAGAGGTATTTTCGTTCACAAGATTTTTTCTTCTTCAAGGATGAATTAAACTTATTCTTCTTCAAGATATTCAAAAGCTTACATGCAAAGAGAGGTCTTCAAGATTGGACAAGAATCTCCCTCTTCTCCTTCTCTTCCATACCACACGCCATCTCTCTAGCCTTCATTCAAATCAGTTAGCATTGTGAGTGAAGATATTTTGTTCACATGGACTGAGTAGAGGTATTTTCATTTGTGCACGATTTGTGATCACTCTCTGAATTCGACTTCAAAGGTTCATCGCTACAAAAGGTAATTATTTATGGGAGCTTCTATGGTGAAGTTGTAAAAATGAATGTTTTGAAAAAGTCATTCGGGGACCGATCCAGTGTAACATGAGGATGTGCAATTTTTATTTTTTGGATTAAAAATCACCAAAGCAACAGATTAAATCACAATTATATACCGTTGAAATCGTAATTTCACCATGATTTCAAATATGCATTCAAAATCACAAAACAAGCCATGAATTTGACAAATCGAAGCAAAAAAGTGATGTGAAACTCAAACACAACTCGAGTCGGCTTGGTTAAGAAGTTTTATAAAAAAAATAATTATAGAATCGTGCTCCTGGTAAAATTCCTCTTCTAATGATGTATTCATTTGCTTGAAACAGATAAGAATCATGATTCCGTCATTTTTGCGTTCTCAAGTTCCAGTGAGCTCTTAACAAAAAAAATTCTAAAACCACTAAATCAACGAATTAATTCACAAATTATAGACCGCTGGAACCGGAATTTCACCACAATTTCAAATATGTATTTTAAATTGCAAAATTAGTCGTGAATTTGACAAATTGAAGCAAATAAGTGGTGTGAAACTCTAACACAAACACGCTCGATCCTGCTTGGTAAATGTCGTTGCTAGAGATTGAACCCTGGACCAACAACTTCCTGACTAAGTCAATATTGGAGAATTCTAATTCAACACTGATTTCTGGTTGATCAAATTTATAACTTCACCGGAAAAAGTTAATTTTGTGACATCACCTTAGATTTTCCATTATTTATTACTAATTATACCATTCATAAGAATTCATTAAAAATATATTTTTTTTATTCGTTATGTATTGATAATGATCTTCCTTTAATTTTCATGCCTAAAATGACTTGATCGTTTATAACATAATTTTTAGATCTAATCAATATCCAGAGGTGCTTTTAAATTTTGCTTAGATAATCGCTATTAAAAGTTAGAGTTTGGAGATAGATCTCTATTTGATATTTAAAATAATGTTGAAGCTATAATATTGTTTATTATGCATAAAGATCATCAAATAAATACTATATGATTGATATCACAATGTTATTTGTGATATGAATAACGATGTTGAACAATAGGTAATAATATATATTACGATTATGTTGTACATTAATTCCAAGGAGAAAATAATTTAGAAGGGAAAATGACAGAGCTAGCTTGTCCCTAATTCCATAGTAGAAATGGTTGATTAATTCCTAGTCTATAATATTTTGTTTTTCTATAATCAATAAATGAGTTACATATCTACCTAATTTTAATATGCAAGAGCAAGATGATTCCTGTTAAGAGAAAAAAAAAAGCCATCTAAATACAAAATAATGACTTTTTCATACAAGTCAAACTAGTGAATGACTTTTTCATACCTAGTCCTATTTTATAAGAAAGATTTTATTTTTTAATACATTGAATGATTAATGTATTTTAAACATTATATTATACAGATACACTAATTATTTAATATATTAAAAAGTGATAATTGATAACCATAAACAAAAAAAATAAAAACCATCTAAATATCTACTACCTTGTTAATCCAATCAAATCCAATGGGTAGTGCCAACTTGTAAAGCTTATAAAATTCGTGACAAACGTGCTTAAATTGACCGGCTACTAGCTCAACTTGAGAAAATTGAGTTTTGGTCTTTGAGGTGCAGATTCAGATTCCTTGGCGTGTGGGGTACTGCAATTTTAGGCTTATTTCATAGTAATTGCTTAGTAATTGTATAGAATGAGAATCACGTTGTATTTCTCCACCACAACAAGTTAACTTTGATTGTCATCAACGATCCACTTTGTGTCATTGACATCGTCTAATGAAACATTTTCAACACTTTCAACCTCAAGCTCAAATCTATCATTATGAAATAGTCATGACTAAAAGTATTAGGATTTCTAAGAACAAAGATCAGAAGCGTGATTTTTGTCCTCCCCTATTTCAGTACAAGAGACATTAGATTGATCCTTTCACCGACTTAACCTTTATAGAGTGAAGGTAAAACTCTATTACAATTTATTGTCGCAAATAACAATAACAATAACTTCCTAAAAACTCCCCTCCCTTAGTCTAGAATTAATTAGAGACTATTCAAAAACAAATTTCTTTTTTAATTTATTAAAATATAAAATTATTAGTCATTTTATATTTATTAACCTAATGAACTATTTTCTTAAAACAATTAATAAAAAATATTTTTTTATTGATTTTAACAAACAAATTCAAAACACTAAATATTCATTTTAAGTACTTTAAACAAAAAAAAATCAATAATATTGTTAAGGACAACTTGATAACTTGCAGGAGACTTAGACCTTACGAAGACGGTGTTTCATTCGATGGTGTTTCATTCGAATGCCTTTGTTATAGTGGATTGCGTTAATGGTATTAGGACAGATGTGGATATTGTTCTACTTGTTGATTGTCGGAACCTATTTAGTTGTTTTATTGTTTTCTCTGTTGTTTTTATTGGTAGAGTCAAGAACTTCGAAGCTCACTCCCTTATAGAGATAGGTAAATATGTTGGCTCTAGATCTTGGTTGGGTTTAATCCCACGTGACTTTGTACCCCTTCCCGTGTTGTGTGATTAATGGAATAGGATTGGTTATATACATAAAAAAAAAACAACAAAAATTAAAAGGGTTATCATTCAAATCCCCTATCCCCATTCTCTCTTCTCGTGACATTTACTTCTACTATAATTTTAATTCTAAGGTTAGAGTATTTAACAGGGTACTCAAGGTCGGTCCTGAGTTTATAGAGGCTCGGGACAAATAATAAAATGGGCCATAATAAAAGAATGAACAATTAATCAAAATCTGAATCATCTCGTACAATTATTTTTCATAATTTTTTGTGTAAAATTATTTATTTATCGAGTTTTTATCATATATGTGTAACCCAAAGATTTTGACTTCCTATTTTTGAGCATGCCATTAAAATAGGGGAAAAGGAGGCTTGAAGTTTTTAGTCGAAGGTGTTCGACCCAGTATCATGGGTCATCGATTGGAAGAGCTTTCGAAATACTTAGTGAAATAAAATATTTAAGTTATTTCAGAAAGAAAACTGGGTTCGAAGTCGAAAGTCCTTTAGGTTCAAATTAGACGGTTTTGGGCTGCTTCTCGTTAGAAACACGTGGAGTTGTTCCGAAGAAAGGGCTGCATGGATGGGACACATGTCGACTTGTGATTAGTCGACTGTTAGGACAGTTTATTTTTAGAATTCCTATATAAGCAAGTTAATGTTAGTAGTTCAGGGGTCCGCATTTCTACATTACAAAAGACAAAACTCAATCTCTGCACACAAAATGAGAAACGAGGGTAATTTTCTGGGTATGTACGTATGCATACCAGATTAATTATTATGCAATTATTTTAACATTCTAGTTTGTCTTTTACATACATTTATTGCTCTCTTTTAGTGCCTTTATTTTCATTCAAGCTTTAAAATTATGTATTATTTCCCTCGTTTACTTTCAAGTTTTCTGCATTTAATACGAGTCAAAGTTACACGAAAACAAGAACATAGCAATAAGTCCTGGAATTTACTAGTTGATTCCGCAAAGCAACCTTTAAAAAGAAACTAGCGTTTGTTTACCAAATTTCTGGGTAAACAAATTGGCACGCCCAGTGGGACACGTTGGTTGCTAATTGTTTCTTGCTTTTTAATCATTGTCGAAAGTATGAATGAGATTAAGGAGTGGTAGACAATTAAATGAAATGTCTAATAATAATAAAAACACTTCTGATCCTTCTAGAAATTATGTAGATGTCGTTCCAACTAGAACACTATCACAGAGTACGACAATTTTGTCTTCAGTTGGGGCATCAAGTGCTGGGTCGACGGCAGCCATAGTGTCGTCGCCTGTAAATCCACCACGGTCGCCTATGAATCTGGCAAGACTGTTATTTCAAGGAGGAATAGTCCCTCCGCTTGGATTCCCTCAATATGGAATGCCCACATCGATGATGGTGAGTTTACATACAAATCCATCTATGTATTCCGACAGCATGATGGCTACAGGTACATCTTTGAATCCAAGAAGTCGACCAACAGGGGTAGGATAAATGCCTCAAGCGTCACCATCATTAAATACTACGTCTATGTTGTCTATTAGACAACAAATAGACGAAAGTAACCATGATATGGTAAATGCCCTGACACAACAAATTGGGACTATTTTTACTTCCATGATAAATAACACTAACCATAGTTATGAGATGTTGGAAGGTTAAATGGATAAAATAGCAGACTTTTTTGGGACACCACCTATTCCACTTCGACCCACTCCCCAAGTGTCGAATGTAAGAGTAGTTGAAACACCAGGAAATGGAGTTAGAATAGAAACTCAACGATAGGTCCTAGAATGAGACGAAGAGGAACACATTGATCAAAATATCCCAAGAGCAGTACAACAGAATCAAGATGCAGATCAAGTGTTAAGACATGTCTAGCAAAATGCTCATATTGGTCACAATAATATTTCAAATGTAGTGGAACAAATCTTAATTCAAAATGGGATAAATGTAGGACCTCATAGGCCTAATTTTGTGTCTCCTTTGTCAGAATATGTTAGGCAAATTGAGTTACCTAGGGGGTGGAAGGTCCCAAAATTTACTAAATTCTCTGGCGAAACTGGTGAGTCGACAGTTGAACATGTTGCCAGATTTCAGACTGAAGCTGGTGATCTTGCCAATAATAAGAACTTAAAAATGAAGTATTTCCCAAGTTCTTTGACAAAAAATTCTTTCACTTGGTTCACAACCTTACCTCCACAGTCCGTCTATTCTTGGAACCAATTAGAAAGATTGTTCCATGAACAATTTTATATGGGAAAGTCGAAAATTAGTTTGAAAGAGTTAGCAGGAGTAAGGCGAAAGGTGGCTGAGTCGATAGATGATTATTCAAATCGCTTTAGGTTATTAAAAGCTAGATGTTTCACCCGGGTCCCGGAACATGAGTTAGTCGATATGGCTGTTGGGGTTTAGATTACTCTATCAGGAAAAAGCTAGATACCCAGTATTTGAGAGATATGGCACAGTTGGCTGAAAGAGTTCGTCAGGGTAAATGTGGTTTCGAATCCGATGTCGATAGTAGTTGCGACGAAAGTGAGGTAAATGTGGTCGAATTAAAGTCAGGACCTCCATAAGTTTGCAAATTGCTTAAGCCTTCAAATGGGAAAAATCCCATTGAAAATAATAAGAATGAAAATTTTGCCAATAAAACTTATATGTTCGATATAACGAAATATGACAAGATATTTGATTTGTTACTTACTGATGGGCAAATCATTGTGCCTCCATGACTTAAAAATCGTCCTCTAGAACAAAAAAAGAAAAGAGGATTTTGTAAGTTTCATAATTTTTTGGGGCATAAAACATCTCAATGTGTACTTTTTAGGGATCTGGTGCAAAAGGCTTTGAAGGAAGGCAGGCAGAAATTTGGAGAGAAACCAAAATCGTTGATGCAGGTTGATGTTGATCCTTTGCTGGTCGGAGAAGCTAATTACACAGAGCTTTTTGATGTCATGATGGTCGAAACTACTGAAGGTTTTGACGAAAAGAAATTTTTTGCTGCTGATGGCAAGGTTTTGAGTTTGGTTTATCCCAAACCAAACGAGAGTCTTCTGAAGTTTCTTGAAAGATGTCATAGGAATAATTCTCAGGTAGGTCTTTGTCCAAGGTGTGATGTTGTGTTTGATGCAGATGATGCTAAGAAAGTGAGATTTGACCCTCGTCGAAATCAGAATCGAAAATTTGTCTTCGAAGGAGAAAGCAGTATTCGTAGGAATAAGAGTTATAGGAAGAGGTTTGAGAAACCCAGGACTTTCCATCCTCCTTCTGATGTGCCTCAAGGAAAATGGGTGAAGCCTATTAATTTTCAAGGGGGAAGGCGTCCAAAATGGAAGATTTAAGATTCTAGAGCAAGTGTTGAAGATTCCAAGCATGCTGATGGGTCGAAGAAAAGGGATTACGTGTCTCCAAATTACAAAGGGAAAAATCTCATGACAAGGACCCAATGGAGGCGTTACCAAAGAAACCAAAGGAGTAAGAGAGAGGGTTCGACCCCAGTTCAAATAAGCTTCGACAGGTATCAACCAAAACCTTTTTACAGGAAGTTGAATGAGGAGCAAAATAGGGTGGCGAATGAGCGTTTATCCTCAGGAGTGATCTTGGGAAAAAAGGCCATTCATAATACTGCAAGCAATAGTGCTGAGAAGGAACCTGAATATTCTCCACTTCCGGATAAAGAATTAGTTGATGATAATATCGAAGCTGAGTCAGATGAATTGTTGATCGACTGTGGAATTGTTTTAGTACTTCTTGCAGAGTACAATAGAATTTCAGAAGTATCAAAAACTGGAGACGATTTCGTCCAGAATGAGAACGTTGATTAAGTGCCAGTATGTTACTATGTAATGGAGATTTAAATTTGAATTAAATCAAATCTTTTTGGTGGTTGTTAAGAAATAAATTAAAATAAAATCTCCTATATTTCTAGACGAGATCGAATCTGCTTATGCCCATTGGAAAAAGCTCAGAAGAAGCATTTCTATTTAAGGAGACTCAAACCTAACGTTTGAGGTGTGAAAGTACTGAAGATTCCTTGTGTTAGAGTTTATCTTTTGAGTATCTGTTTGTGTTATCTATTACACCATGCTAGAGCCTACATTCATATCATAAGGCATAATAGTTGGTTTGTTTAGTTGAGTGGTAATTCAACATTCATCATTACGTTTATTGATGTTTATCACTAGGATTAGTGATTCAGAGAGAGTGAGAGGAGATTCTCATATTTTGAGGGAGTCCTAAATAAAAATACTCTAGGTTATAATTAAGAAGATGATCATTGAACAAGGGGCTTGTTCATCTAAGACATTTTGTACTAATTCTATTGGAGAGTGGATTTCCTTTCTTGAGGTGGATACCCCCCTGATGTAGGTGTGCTTTGCACTGAACTTGGTTAGCAATTTTGTGTGTTATTTTATTGCTTTATGATTTTATCATTTTGGTTTTCAATTATCTTTTAATTCTCATTTAAGATGTTGAACACAATGGCTTAGACATCTGGTCAAACATCTATTCCAATTTTGATTTAATTCTTATTTCTTATTTGCCTTGCAAACTGTTTGTTTTCTCGTATACGTTGTCTTAGACATTAGGTCTGAAAACTGTCCTTGTCTGAGCAGAATTTCATAAATTTTAGACATAAAGTTTGGGACAACGTGTACCAGAAAAACATAAACTATATATAAAATCATTAAGTAATAAAGAACACACAAGAATTGGCAACCTAGTTCGGTGCAACCTGACCTACGTCTGGGGGCTTCCAACCCAAGAAAGGAAATTCACTTTTTAATAGTATTAGTACAATTATTCCTATATGAACAACCCTAGTTCAATGTATCTTCCTAATAATACATGTCTTTCTATTTGGGACTAACCCTAAATATGAGAACCCCTCTCACTTTCTCTCAATCACTAACCCTAGTGATCAATACGTTAATTAGAATATTGAATATTTAATCAAAAATCAACTAGCAAACCAAACTTAATGTCTTAAGATATGAATGCAGGTGCTAGAGTAGTGCACAAACAATAACACAAACGAAAGACTCAAAATAGAAAACATAACATAAAGATTTTACAATACTTGCACATCTCAAACATTAGGTTTGAGTCTCCCAAAAAATTAATGCAACTTCTGAGCTTTTCTCCAATGGGCATAAGATTTGATCACATCTAGATTTGTAGAGGATTTTGTTTTGATTCGTTTTTCAAAAGCCTCCAACAAAAGGATTTGTTTTGTTTTGATTCAAATTTAAATTTCCAAATAATTATATTTGATCTTATTCAATTTTCCAAACAAATATAATTAACACATTTCTGAAAGAAAGCAACAAATCTGATTGACACACAACTAGAATTTTCGATCAGAACAACAACCACCATGGCCTACTGTTAAAGGTCAGATGTTGCACACATGCTAGAACATCGTGTCTCACATGTGTCCTTACTTCACAAAAATATATTGTACCATGCAATTTGTTTTGCATATCTAAATCTTTGAATAAACTAAATGTGAAACAAATCTTCCTTCAAAGCATATCCAATTAAATCTTTTTTGTCAATGCAAATCCAATTAAACCAAATCTCCTTACTTAAACCAAATCCAAATAATTTTATTATACAATATCTAATTAAATCTTCTTCAAACTTATGGATTAATAAAAATATTTTCCAAATCAATTTGGATTAACAAACTTTTTCCAAAAGTAATCTTCTGATCGTACCAGAATCAAAGTATAATCATATGACGTAGTCTATGCAGTACACGCACTCAGATGTCACATAACATGTTCCAGACATCTTGCACAACAAGTTTCTTACCACCAAATATTTATGTCAAGCAGCTTTAGCATTCTTGAATCAAACACAATCACACTCATATATACTCATTGAAACGGTATTCCATAATGAGTACAAATGTTGCACACATTCTGGAACATCTTGTTTCACATGTTGCATCTTCATAAAAACATCTTGTTGGATGTGTTGTTTTACCTAAAGCAGCCAACAAAAGTAACAACAGAAAACTTCTTTCTTTTTTGTTGGATTTGTAAATCCTAACCACAACCACGCGCACAGTTGCAAACCCCTGAAATCCTCAAAAATCTTCAAAGAAAATGTTAATTACAATAATGACCCTCCTCACAAATCTCAAACTCTAAGATGATAGTTAGATCCACACGATAGTGGATGATGCATGATGTTGAATATGAAGAGGTTTCACTTGAAAAACTCAAAACAATATTCTAAACTCTTTTGAAAATTGAAAGAACAAGCGTGTTGTGAATTCTAAATTAAAAGTGGATGTGTATGTTTTTCAATATTGTGTATGGGATTTTGAGAAAAAGGTTTATATATGTGTTGGAGATCTAGCACAAAAATGAGAGTAAATGCTATTTGATTCGAGTCATAAGCAAAAAGTACGAATCGAGTCAAGAAATTAAATAATTTAAATCATGATCCAAAAACTAATAAAAAATGATTCCATAATTCGAATCAAGCTTTCTGTGATGCTATTCATCTGATTCGAGTCAAAGAAATTTGTGATTCGGATCAGATCCACAGAAGAAGAAGAAGAAAAAACCCCAAAACTGTTATTTGTGTTTGATTCGAGCCAAGCACCACGTGATTCAAATCAAACCTCTCCTATTCGATCATGGAATCTTGTGATTCAAGTCACATAAACATAAGCAAATAATGGTTTTCAGAAATGTGTTTGGTTCGAATCCGGATATATGTGATTCGAATCATGACTTCGCAAAAGCAATTCCTAAATATTCTTTATCTTTGATTCAAATCATGTAATCTTTTGACTAAATCGAAATTGCTTTATCGTGATTTAATTGTATTAGTTTGAACAAGTATACAATCATTTTGTATATTACATCATGTAAATAACTGTAATCATTTATTGATCATACAATAAAAAACAGACAACTTTAGACAAAGAATTAATCAACCATTTCTATTATGCAATTAGTGGCAAGCTAGCTCCGTCCTTTTCCTTTCCAAATTCTTCATCTGCAAGCTCCCCATATTTCTCTTTGCAGTATATATACACCACCGTAATAACCGCAATATTGTAAAGCGAAAGCATAATAAGTATTGGAGAAGTCACTAATTTCAGTACCCAGCTATGACCAGTTATCCACGTCAACATCCATTCCAAGGACCCAAACAAGCAAAAGATTGAGAAGATCAACATCTTCATTCCTTTCACCAATCTCCAACTTCTTCTCAATGGCTCGAAACCCCAAACTGATTCCACCACCACAATATTTTTCACCAAGCTCAAGTTAATTGTCAAATACATCACAGGAGGAAGAACAACAAGCATTATTGAAGCCAGAACCAAGAAAGAGTGAGCTTGGAGGTCAACACCTCCTAGAATAGCAAGGAGAGACGAGATAACTATAACGACAAATGCAATTAGAAAAAGGCCGATGAAGAAGATGGTGAAGACGATGATGTCGGTGGCGAGTAACGGGAAGAAGGAAGTGTAGATGGATTTGATGGCTTCTTTGAGCTTGATGGGTTGATTAAAATAGGAATGATAGACGCTGTAAGTGATGGAGATAAAGGCACAGTTTGTGAAGATGGAAGAAATAAGGAGGGAGAAGGTAGACAAAAAGATGATGATGGTAGGGCTTGTGGGGGGTTGTTGTTGTTGAAGGTGTTCGAGAATGAGTTGGAAGACGAGGGAGAATAAAGAGAGAGGTAGGAGGAAGATGAGGGATAAAGTCATGTAGAGACGAGGTTGGATATATATTATGCGTTTAGATTCACATAGAACCTCCCAGATTTTTGGAGCCATAGTGATGGTAGTAAAAGCACGGTGGAGAAGAGATTATTGACGCAAAAGAAGTGGGATTTATGTGGATTTATATATAATCACTTTTCTTGACTTTTTCTCGTTTTATCTAGTTATTTTCATTTTCATACGGTAGTAATAAGAAAAATGTTATTATGACACTTAAAAGGAGTACAAGTCTTGCATGCCTCACTTTTCCAAGAGAAATGTGAAGACAAGTCTTGCATGCCTCACTTTTCCAAGGACTTGTATCTCTTCTTCCATCATTCTGGATCCTTATGTGTAGTCAACAAATCTCGCAAACACGCGTATATGTAAATTACATGTAAATTACTTGATTACATGCAAATGATGATTGCAGCAAATCAAATTTCCATCACTTCATCTCCTTACTAAAATAAGCTAAGGGAAGCAAAAAATAAATAAATAAATAAAAGAGAAAAATCGTGAGAGGGATGTAGATAGATTAGTGAAGACAAGAGATAGTTGTAATCTGATAATATTCTCATCCAATTAATTAAATATGGGTTAAATAAGATTTGGAAAATGCTTATTGTTAAGAAAATGTAAAAACAAGAAAGACAAGAACGATCTCAACCATATTCATTATCACCACCATCCCATGATTCCAATTAAATAGAAAATTAAATTTAAAATTATACTCTAAAATAATGACATGTGTACATTCTTGTTTTTCTTCTTCAATTTCTTTCGTATTAAATAGCACTACTCATAAGTTTTTAGTCCTTATAAATATTGCAGTTTTCATTTTTAGTCTCTCTGTCTTTAGGCAACGGTTTTTACAAAAAAAATCGTTGCCAAAACCAGCTAAAACTGTTGTCAAAATTCAGGAGGGACTAAAAATGAAACTGCAATATTTATAGGGACCAAAAAATTATTTAACCCATTAAATATTGTTAAAATATAAACTTTAAGTTTTTTTCTTCTTCAACTGAATATACTGTTAAGTATGGATGTGTGAATGATGAACTAAGACTAAGAAATGCATAAATTATAATAAAATATGTAAGATAAAATAATTTGAATGATTGATTCAATAATGTCTTGCAAAGACCGATGAGTTCCATAAATGATAGAGTGAATCGAGATTTGAAGGTGAACTTCAGTAGTGTATATGCACTATGATGCTCTGATTTGGTGGTGAGGTGCTTACATGCACTATGACGTCCAATTCAGTGATCAACGAAAATGAGAGGTATTTAGAGTTAAAGATGTGCGTACTTGAATTTGGGGCTTTCTATTGATCAATGCCTACAATAATAGATATGTAGTTGTGTCAACAAAAATCACAATATAGCGAGTAAAATTATTGTATCCACGTAGAATGGTGTGATAGTATGTCTAATATTTAATAATTACTCTAAGTAGAAAAGAATTTGGTTTTGTTCTAGTCCGGCCACATGCTCAAGAATCCGGCCCTACCTTTAAAGACTCGACTACCGCAAGAAAAGAACATTTCAAATTGATTTGATCCAAGAAGGTCCCATATCCAATCCGGACATATTCTTTGTATCTTGAGCTAACCTAGTACTCATTTAGATTGAATCTATTTCAATTTTTTTAGCGTGATCAAGTTGGTAAAAGTCAAAAATATGCGAGCCTCGTACCACAAGTTACAAAATGTAAAACAAAGGGTTTTTGAAGTTTGATTTGAGTCAACTCTTTAGGTGATTCGAATCAATTATTCAATTTGAAATATGGAATTTGACATTGTAGTAGTGATTTAAATCAAGGGTGTATATGATTCGAACCAAAGACCACCATGATGGGAATTACAACATGGGATGATGCAAATCATGATTAAACAACCTTTTGAAAATAAACTATGGTTGGAATAACATGTATCAAATCATTGTCGGAATTAAATAAGTCATTTCCAAATTTTATCAACTTGATTTAAATCATAAATGTATAATCTGATTTGAACCTATTGTTGATTTTCTCATTCATCCTGTGTCTCACCACTAGCACTTATATAAATCATTTTTTCATCCTCTAAAAAAAACTCTTTTTGAGTTCTCATGATGATTATTCATTCAGAATATAAAAAACAAATCTAAAAAAAAACCTTGAGTATTCTTTCTTTCATACCTTTTCTCCTAAGTCAAATCTATAGAAAGACTTTATAAGTCAAATTTATAGAAAAACTTCATAATGTGTTGATTGACGTAATCATGTTTAGGAGTTGTGTAAATTTCTTCAAGATAGCAAATTATCTCCAACTTTGAACCAATAAACCTCATTATTGTGGTACTTACAATCTAAAGATTTAGTGAGTGATAGATACAAAGTACATTATTAAGTATCTAATGTTTTTGTGATTTTTTTTATCAGATAAAATATTTGATATTGTAATTTTGGTTATGGAATAGTATAATTATCTATACATATTGGTATTATCTTATATTTAATTATTTATTAAATAGTATAATTATTTTTTGTTTTTAAAACATTTTACATAAAAGAAAACTTTAACTAGGAATTAGTCAACCATATCTGTTAGTATGAAATTAGAGACAAGCTAAGCTAGCTCCGTCCTTTCCCTTTCCAAATTCTCCATCTCCAAGCTCCCCGCGTTTCTCTTTGCAGTATATATACAACACCGTAAAAACTACGATATCGTAAAGCGAAAGCATAGCACGTATTGGAGAAATCGCTAAAATCAGTACCCAGCTATAACCAGTTATCGACACCAACATCCATTGCAAGAACTCAAACAAGCAAAAGATTGAGAAGATCAACATCTTCATTCCTTTCACCAATTTCCAACTTCTTCTCAATGGTTCTAAACCCCAAACTGATTCCACCACCACTACAACACGGAAGGGCTTTAAAAGCGCTTTTTATGGGCTTTAAAAGCGCTTAAAAGCGCTGTGAAAGGCAGCGCTGGCGTAGGTAACAAAAGCGCTTCAAAAAGCGCTCTGGTAGGCCCCCCTATAAGAGCGCTTTTCTGGAAAAAACGCTCTGGTAGGCCCCCCTATAAGAGCGCTTTCCTGGAAAAAGCGCTCTCGTAGCCCCCCCTTTAAGAGCGCTTTTTCCAGAAAAGCGCTCTAATAGCCCCCCCTGTGAGAGTAAAAAAAAAAAAACGCAACATACGAAAGCGCTTTTGGAAAAGCGCTCTTATAGGGTGGGCTTTAAGAGCGCTTTTTCTGGAAAAAGCGCTCTGATAGCCACCCCTATAAGAGCGATTTTCCAAAAGCGCTTTCGTATGTTGCGTTTTTTTTATTTTTTATGCTTTTTTATTAATCTTTGGCAGCGCTTTTACTAAGAAGCGCTTTAGTAGGTGGACCTTTAAGAGCGCTTTTTAAAAGCGCTGTCGTTGCTAAATGAGGTATTTTAATGTGCAGCATGTAATTTAATCCTCCCAGTCGACCTGTAATATTTTCGACCTGTAATATGTTAACCTGTAATATTTTCGACCTGTAATTTATTTTCGACGATATTATTTCAGCCATCAGTAAGACAATATATATACTAATATAATACCATTATAATATCCAAAATTATATATATACATCATTACAACATCAATAATATTATAGTTCAAATCGACACAAATCCTACATGAAAAAATGCTTAATATAAAATTGACACAAATCCTCTTTTATTTCTTCCAACTTAAGTCTCGGGTACCCAGCAGCACGGAATTCGTCAAGGTACTACAAAACAAAAACATAATATGAATGATATATTTAGTTAAATGTAATAAATTATATGAAATTATCTTAAGTTATAAATTCATACCGTGAGCGGAATCTCTAATTGATTTGCCTGAAGGATTTCTTTCATAAACCTCAATACAAAGTATCCGCAATCGTAACTGTTTCACTGTTGCGGACACTACATAGAAAAACAAATAAGATTCTATAGTTGTCTTGTTTTATCAAGTAGCATAAATATATTATAAGCAAAATTGTGAAAAATAATGTACCTGCACTTGGATCCAAGTAATGTTGTTAGATTTAGTTCGGGATACCTGTGCGTCCCGTTGACTTCGGAACACTTGTATTGATCTAATTAACAAATATATAAAAGCATATGTTTAGATCAATCCCACAAATAAGTAAATATATAAATATACACGAATATATATTTAGAACGATCCCACTTACAAATCAACGATGTCCTTCATAGCCGGATAATTGGTCCATTCACCATTTACCGAATTCAGATAATACACGACTTCCCTTATAGGGTTGATAGCAAGCAGCAACCAGTGTGCTCTATAAATTAAAACAATAGGTTATATGAAAATTTTTCTATACACAAAAGAAACAGAGATTAGATGAACAAAGAATGAGAAACTAACCCTACTGGTCGGGTATTATACGCCCAAAGATGCAGACTTTCTGTATTGCCGGTGGACATGAATCTATCGACTAAGCGCTGTCTAACTGATTCCGGTTCCGAAGCAATTGCCATTCCGCTGCAATGGGCGGAAGACACGAAACGGAATCTGTTAGACAATGGATTCCCGCGCAACACTCTGTCATACAACAACCTTAAATAAAAACATAATAAACATTAGATTATTTTCATTGAAATGTGTAAATAAATTATATTGTGGGACTAATTAAATAATATATCGGATGAGTGAATATTACCGGATGTATGAGTGCATGTTAGTGACGCCTAGTTGCTCATGCCTAAAAATCTCCTCCAAGTCATCAATTGTAATAAGTGACTTGAATTCAATACCGAAGACACTTTCATCCATATCGATTTCACATAAAGCACCATCTTTCAAATCGGACATATCAACCATTGTTGCGAGCGTCGACCGGTATCGAGGCACAAAAGCACCGCCTTTTTTTGCCGCTTGCTTCGGAGGAGCAGTGGGTGGTACGGTACGTACTTGCTGCGTCACTTGTTGTGACTCCCGAGCGGATGCCTAAAAATCATATAAGTTAGGTAAAATATAAAATCATGCAGATTTAGATTCAGATTAATTATTAACACTTTAAATGTACCTCTTTTAGTGATGCAACAGACTCCTCCTCCTGTAAAATCCCTTTACCCTTAATTGCGGGTTTTATAGGAGCAGTCTAAAATTAAAATGTAAAAAATAATTAATAAACGGTTTAGAATTGACATTCGAAAACTAAATGATTCATAATCGTTTTCAATATACCTCATCACTAATGGTAATGAGCTCCGAGGGCCATGCAACAAATGATCCTATTGCATCTCGCAGCAATGTCGTCTCTGAGACCATGTCAGGTACCGGTAGCATCGCATCATGATCTACTACAACATCCACCGATACTTTCAGGTGTCCATCCGGGAGCGGTCTATGGTGAAGTAAATCTCGGAATTATAGGAAAATACCATAAAACTTTAGCAGGAGACAACTTTTTCTTATATCGAGGGGCACCACATTTAGGACACTCATTCAACGCTGCATACTCGTTTCGAAACAAAACGCAATCGTTTGGACATGCATGTATCTTATCATAGCTCATGCCAATAGAGGACAACATCTTTTTGGCTTCATACGTTCGATTGGGAAGAACATTATCCTCTGGTAGCATATCTTTCATAAGGGCTAATAACTCTGTGAAACTTTTATCCGACCATCCATTATCCGCCTTTAAGTTGTACAACTTTAACACCGCAGACAATCTTGTGAATTTTGAACAACCATCATACAACGGTTTCTCTGCATCGCTTACCAACCTCTCAAACATTTTGGGACAATCCTCAAGATCTTCTTCAAGCGCTTATGCAATCTCTTCGACTCGATCGCAATCGTATGTGTCTGTGCAATCGTCGTTTGAAGCATACTTCCTATTACACCTCGACTCAGCATTCCCGTTACTTTTCTCACCATGCATTGTCCAACATGTATAACTTCTATCAATTCCAAACCGTAGTAAATGGGATCCCAACTGTTTCCCGTCAACCTTACCCCCATAACAGCAACCCAAGCAAGGACACGGCATTCGAAGCGGGTCTTCGGAGTGCGCAACCGCAAACTCAACGAATTCCCATACCCCTTTCTCGTACTGTTTCGACAATCGGTTTGAATTCATCCATGTCTTATCCATGTCTTATCCATGTCTTAATTAAGCTAAACAAAAACGGTCAAACTTTCACTCTTCACAAGTAACCCCTATGGCGAATTCAATTCACAAAGTTAATAAGTACATCACTTAACGATTAACGAAATTGACATCATGAATATTCCACATGTCGGAATAATGAGTATTACTTAATATAATCTAAAAGTTACAAAGTTAGTAAGTTCATCACTTCAAAATCAGAGAATATTCCACATGTCGGAATAATGAGTATTACACTCATGTCTTAATTAATTAAGCTAAACAAAAACAACTAATTATTAAGGAACAGAACGGTATAATGCGTTTCTGTCAATAAAACGCAATGAATCAGAAGCAATAAAACGCAACATATTACGGAATGAATCAGAAGCAATAAAACGCAACATATTACTTTGGCGAGAGAGAACAATATATTACCTGTATAGTAGTAAGCAACTTGTAGACCCACACAATGTAAGATTCTTGAATGAGATCAAACTTTCACTCTTCACAAGTAACCCCTATCTAGCAAAGATATTCCTAAAAAATATAAAATAAAAAACTTAATTGAAGAGTATAAAAATGAGGTCATAATCCATAGCTTAAAAAAATCAGCATTGTATCATTATGTCAAATGCATTCAAAATCAAATAACATCAATACAAAATATGACTTAATTCCACTTCAAAACATGAGATTAATTCCAACCACCTTTGAATCAATTAACTTAGAAACCGGGAAGCCACTACACCAAAAAGAACCACCAATAGTTATACTCAAACCCGACATATAATACTTGCAACGGAACCACAATAATACTTGCAATGGAAAATAAGTTGCACAAAATCTAATCTGATTGTTTTTATTAAACTAGGACAGCTAGTCACCAATGATGAAATTCAACAACTAACCTTCTTGAAAAATTAAGTCACGATTACAAAATAACCTTAGGAAATTAAAGTAATTCAAGCCAATATCATATCTAAATAATTATGTCCTACATTGCTTTGAAAATAGATTAGTTTATGATGAAAGGTAATATGATTGTGTTTCTAAATAATCTCTATCAACAATTGTTTGTCTCTCTCAGAAGTCATTAATAGTATTCTCCATCAATATTTTGTAATATATCACATTATAAGTACAAATTAAATTGTCAGGTTGTTCTTACTTATATTGGCTAATAAACCAAACATGAAACTATATTAATCAGAATGAAGAGTCTGTTCAGGCACAATAACACATGGCTCATTAATGTAAACCAGAAGTTTCAACTAATTTCAAATAGGAACTTATCATTAACAATAACCAGAAGTTTGTACAATGAACATGAACAATAACCAAACCAGAAGTTTCATTTGCAATTCTTATCATTAATGTAAAAAAACACATGGTTTACAAGTTCTACTAAATAGTGGGAAGATTTTACCTGAACAGAAGTGTTGATTTTGACCAAGAAAACCCTAAAATCCCACAGAACGGCGGCGGCGGCGGCGGCGGCGGCGGCGGTGGCGTGAGAGTGAGACGACGACGGAGGGACGGGGAGTGGTTGAGAACGGCGGAGGGAGTGAGAGGAGGAGTGGTTGAGAACTTGCGAGGAAGAAGAAGACTGTTTCTGAAAAAATAGCGTGTTTCTGGAAAAAATTAGCGTGTCTCTGTTTTATGAAAAATTTAATCAGGGCTACAAGAGCGCTTTTCAGAAGCGCTTTCATATCCACCCCCTATAAGACTCCTATAAGAGCGCTTTTGGAAAGCGCTGTCATACCCCACCCTATAAGAGCGCTTTTTGAAAGCGCTTTCATACCCACCCCCTATAAGAGCGCTTTTAGAAAGCGCTTTCATACCCACCCCCTATAAGAGCGCTTTTAAAAAGCGCTTTCATTACCCCCCCCTATAAGAGCGCTTTTCTAGCGTGATTTTTTATTTTGTTTTTGGACAAACCTACCAAAGCTCTTTTGGGCATAAGCGCTGTCGTAGGTGTGCTGTTAAAAGCCAATTTTGGCGTAGTGCACCACTATAACTTTCACCAAACTCAAGTTAATCATCAAATACGTCACATGAGGGAGAAAAACAAGCATTGATAAAACCACAGCCAAGTAAGGGTGAGCTTGGAGGTCATTATCTCCTAGATAAGCAAGGAGAAACGAAATAACTATAACAACAAGTGTACTTAGAGAAACGCTGATGAAGAATATGATGAAGATGACTATGTCGGTGGCGAGTAACGGGAAGAAGGAAGTGGAGATGGATTTGATGACTTCTTTGAGTTTGATGGGCTGATTAAAATAGTAGATGTAGACGCTTGAAGTGATGGAGATAAAGGCACTGTTTGTGAATATGGAAGAGATAAGGGTAGACAAGGAGATGATGTTGGTATGGCTTGTCAGGGGGTTGTTGCTGTAGAAAATGTTTGGTAATGAGTTGGAAAAATAGGGAGAAGAAAGAGAGAGACGTAGGAGGAAGATAAGGGAGAGAATGAGGTAGTGACGAGGTTGAGTATATATTATGCATTTAGATTCCCAGAGAAGATCCCAGATTTTTGGAGCCATGGTGATGGTCGTAAAAGGTAGGTGAAGAAGAGATTCCTAATGCAGATGAAGTTGGATTTTATGTGGACCTATATATAATGACTTTTGTAGACTTTTTCACCGTCTTATCTAGTTATTTTCATATGGTAATAAATATGTTGATAAGTCTTGCATGCCCAAGTTTTCCAACGACTTCCATTATTCTGGATGCTAATTTGTAGTAGTCAACTAATCTTGCAATCACGCGTATGTAACTGCTAGATTAATATCAAACAATTTTGATTTATGTTTTGTAGTTTTAAAATTATTTATCTAAAACTAAAGTTATTTTTTCTTATATATTTAGTCAAATTGGGACAGCTAAAAATATCTTAACTTTGTAATTGCATGGAAATGGTGATTGCAGCAAATCAAGTTTCCATCACTCCATCTACTTGCTAAAACAACCTAAGAGAAGCCAAAAATATAAATAAAGGAAATTAATGAGAGAAATTGTGAGAGAGAGAGAGATAGATTAGTGAAGAGATAGTTGGAATGACATAGTTTTCCCTTCCAAGTAATAAAACACTCAATTGCTTCCTACAATGAAGTGTAATAACTTAGAGTGATTTGCAAAATTATCTTCTGTGAATGAGCATGAGCAAAAATAATAATAATTGATTGTTGTCACAAGTTCATATTTTAAGTAAACAATGATAGAGTTAAGTTTGGTTTAAATAAGTGAATCAGTAATGAAGAATGTGTTGGCGTGTCACTGTCCGGGTTGTGTTTCTGGTGTTTGTGCTTCGTAGTCTAGATATAACTTGTTTCCGGTGTTTGTGATTGTTTGCAGACTGTAATTATAAACAAATTATTATGTCATAAACTTTGCTTGACCATTTCTTAAGAATAAATGTTCAGCTTAATTTTGGTGTTTTTGTGCATGAATCATTTTGTACTTGACAATTAAGTAAAACTCATACAAGAAGGTTTCTTTTGGAGTTAGTTTACAAAAAATTTCATTCTGAATAATACAACAGGGAGCTTGTACAAATTTTAATCCCCACAAATTTTCTTGCAGGAACTGAAACACAATAATATTTTGAAAGAACACAAGAATGTTCAGGTAGTTGAACTTGTTAATTGTGTTTTAACTTATTTTATGACCTCATTTCATGAGGATACAGTTTTTTGCAACTTTTAGGAACAATTTTTATGGTTTTGAACATGGTTTTAAATTGCGGTTGCGGCTGCGGTTGCGGCTGCGGATGCGGTTGCGATTGCGGATGTTGCGATTGCGGTCATTGCGCTTGTTGCGATGCGCATTGCGGCCGTTGCGACGTGAATTTTTAAAAAGAAGTGTTTGAAATATTATATTAAAAACTACTTAATGTTATGTTTTTTCATTATATAAGAAGTAAATTGAGTTTTAGAATTCTAATATATTGATTTTTAATGAAAATACTTAAAAAAAACATGATTAAAATTGTCCAATGGAGTTCCTAATGCATCCGGAAGTGAAACTTTAAAATCACACAGTAATTGCGGTCCGATGCGGTTGCGGAGGCAACCGCATCCGCAATATTGCGGGTGCAATTGCGGTTGCGGACCGCAATTTAAAACCATAGTTTTGAATATGAAATAAACGAAAGATATCCTAAATATTTGATGTAAGAGTTTGTATCCAGAGCTACTTTATGATAATTAATTTTTCTTATGATGATTTACCAATTTGCTGAAGTGGCATTGTCTATATACTAGATTTGTCCTAGTACGAATATCAGATTGGTCCTTGTAAGTTGAAAACCAACATTCTTAGTAGTTTGATATATTAGCTTTATTTAGAGTATTTTGTATTTCTTTTGTAGTACTTTTTTGGAGTCCTTCTATGTATTAAGGATATTTTCATTCGTCTTCAGATGCAAATGTATTATAAAAGTAGCTGTGATCTTTACTTGGTTCAGGATTTACATCTCTTGCAGGATGATTTGTAGTTGATTTACTATCTCTAATGGGAGTGTTCCAGGTAATATTGGATGTTCTACACTTCAACTTTTTATAATGGAATTGGGATGTACAAAAATAATTGAAGCGGAAAATATTCTCCTTATCTTTTAGGACTAGAAGTAACGTAAATAATAGAGATATATAACTCATTGTGCATTTATCTATAAAAATTTATAAGGACTTTGTTCATGAATTTTAGAGTTGTCTTTATAAGCAGCAGCTTTGTTCATAAATATTATGTAGATAAATGCATCCTAAATAACGAATGCAATTAGAGATCATTTTATTTATGTATTCGTGCATCATTTGAACAAAAACGATAACACATATTTCTCTAACAACTTCAATGGTTTTAGGTCAGCTAGAAATGAACCGATTTAACAAAAACAATTGTTAAGTTGGGTCTAAAATACTACTTAACAAGTTATGACTTGTATAACGCCTACTTTTAAGTCAGTTACGAAATCGACCTAACAACTCAATTTTAACAAATTTAACAAGCATATTTTGTACTAGTGGATCCGTCAATATAACTTATCAATTGTGTAAATATGATGTAATATGTCGTGTCATATGAGGTTGGAAGTCATCTTATGGTGTACTTTTACAACATCAAAAGCATATGCAAGAAAATAAGGGAACTAATTTTTAAGTCTCTTTTAAACTTTAGCGCGTGTCTAGTTTCTTTCCAAATTCTCCATATGATTATAGATATTTATGCTGAAAGTAGTTATTCTAGTGAATATGTCTATCCTACTATTGTCAATCATATTTATCATGAGTCCACTTGTTAATAGATTCCTCACATCAACAACATTTTATTTTATTTTTTAAGATGATCAGCCAAAAAATCAGATTTATAACAGTAAATGCATGATAAAACCAGTCACTAATATCACATTAAATAAAATAAAAGATTAATTCATATTAACTTCATATTATGAAAATAAGTTAGCTCGTGATGAGCTCAGTACATAAATCAACACATTTTCTTAAACTAAACATTCTTAAACACATAATGAAAAAGAAATGAAAATGTAAGAGTAACTTCTTTGTGTTCTTGCAATCTTCAATTAGCAAGAGATGTGTTCTATCATTGCTAGATATTAGTGTCTTATATTTGAGAAAAAGAGAAGAAGGATTCTCCAAACTTGATTCAGCTTACATTTACACATGTTTCTTTCAATTGTTTTCTCAGCGATTATGAACTTCTTTTATTTCTTTCAAGGGATTATTTTATAGCCACCCTCCTATAAGGTTTCGTGAGATATTGGATCATGAGCTTCTTGATTATTCATCACTTTTTGCCCATGAGAATCAACATATTTCCTCCATTTCCTATTCTTTGTACTAGTACTATAAAAGGTACATATCACATGCAAGGGACAAAGTGTCTGGTTACATACTTGCTATGCAGAGGGGACAAATTGCACACTGTAGAAGTTGTACTATTTGTTGGAACAAGTTTATTATGCAACTATCCTTGAATTTTGTTGATAACAAGGTATACGAAGTATAGAAAAATACTGTACTTTAATTATTTTGTTAAGTGTGCATATTCTAAAAACAGACTCTAGGCTCTAGACTAATAAGTTTTGGACTATGGATCAAGTAAACTCCGGACTCTGGAAAAGTGAACTATGGACTATGGATATCAAATACGCTCTTAACCAAAGAAACATACAAGGATGTGTTTACAACGAAAGTAAAGCATTTGGGTTACCAAGTCAATGCTTCTGAAAGATATTCATCCAGAATGACTCTGATCAAGACTCTCATAATTCAAGCCTCTTTAATCTCATGCCTTTGTACTCAAGACTCTGAAGTCTCATTTTAACTAGGCAATCCAAGATTTTGCACGGGTTGATCTTGAACTTGAGAGAGTTTTTAACACCGAGCTGAGCTCACGAATCAAATTGTGGTTTTATACATGGCTAACCAATAACATATGAGATTTATACTGGGCTGATATCCAACCTTAATAAGCTTTTAATATCGAGATGAGCTTGAAACGAATGAAGACTTTTGAACGGGAAAAGTCTTCGAACCGAAATGACGACTTAGTAACTAAATCCTCAAAACCAGGCTTTTAACAAGTGTAGATTTGAACCCAAAAAATAATCCCTAAATGGATAAATTGTTCAACCAAGGTAAAAACAAAATTTCCTTGATAAACTTATAAATCTACCCCTCCAGAATTACTTTCTCGAAAGCGCTACGGTTAAACGTTAGTCAGAGAAAGTAAACATACATATTTTTAGAAAGAGAGTGAGGAGTGAAAAATGAAAGCTCGCGTTCTTGGATGTGAAAATATGTGGTAATGGACCTCTATTTATAGGCTAGAGGTTGGCAGAAAAAAAGAGAATATTTTGTGGCTAAAATTGATGAGTCACTCAATTGGAAAAATATCTTCACCGTGTGATTACATGCAAATGGTGATTGCAGCAAATCAAGTTTCCATCACTCCATCTCCTTGCTAAAACAAGGTGAGGGGTTAAATATCCGTTACCTCTCTATCACAAGGTGAGATTCAATTTATCCCCTTTAAAATTTTTGTTTTGGATTACTTCTTGAAATCTGAAAATTTAATGTCTTTTGTCCATATGGGTACAAATTACTCCCTTATAAAATACTTTTTACTTATCTCTAAATTTTTACACGCTTAGAAAATACTCAAAAATTATAGGAAATAATTCAAAAAAATATTAAGGGAGTAAACTGAATCTCATCTATATGGCAGAAAGATATATGAAACCCAAAATATAAATAAAGGAAACTAATGAGAAAAATTATGAGAGAGATAGAGATAGATTAACCAAGAGATAGTTGGAATGAAATAATTTTCCCATCCAAGTAATAAAACACCCCAATTGCTTAATAACTTATATTGATTTGCAAAATTATCTTCAGAGTGAATGAGCATGAGCAAAAATAACAATAATTGATGGTTGTCACAAGTTCATATTTTAAGTAAACAATAATAGAGGTAAGTTTGGTTTAAATAAGTGAATCAGTAATGAAGAATGTGTTGACGTGTCACTATGAGTATTGTGTTTCTGGTGTCTGTATTTCATAGCCTAGATTAACTAGTTGTTTTCGGTGTTTGTGGTTACAATAGTAAATCATTTTTAGTTCACCTTGGTAGTCCAATTAATCTAATATCTTCTTACTATTACTATTAGATTGATCAAACAGACTAAATTGTTGTTCACTCCAAAATTATTTACAAACAAAAAAGGGCAATTATATAATCTTACTATTACTATTAGATTGACCAAACAGACTAAATTCTCCTTCACTCCAAAATCGTTTACAAAAAAAAAAAAAAGCAATTATGGAACTAACAATATAATATACCACTTTTCTACTTTTCAATAACCATAAACCTATTGTTGGTCTCTCATTGGTCCAATTTAATTTTTTCCTCTTTCCTTTCATAACATCCTTAGATATTTCTCATTACTTTCTACAATTTTCTCTCTCTAACACAATTTTCTCATTGCAATTAATAAAAATTAACATCTAAAATTTTACAAATAAGATAACCATTTCAAATTTTGCATTAATATCTAAAATTTTACATTTGTATCCGTTAAATTTGATTTTTTTTTTCCAACTAACATGTTTTTTATATATAATTATTTAATATAGTTGAATTTTTATGATTATTATTCATTTATAATTAAATAATTCATTTTAAATTTACATGTTTCTAAATATATTTTATACAATATTAAATAAATTTACATGTTATTAGGCTGTATTTTACGGGTCACTATCAATATAATACATATTTTATTTACTTTTTCAAAAGTTAAAATTCTTTTTATTCTGTTTCCGTCTCATGGTCAATTTTTTCTTTGTATAATTAGTTAATAATTAAATAATTCATTTCAAATTTATTTTGTATTTAAATAATTTTATACCATATCAATTGCATAATAGTATAATGTCTTTTTTAATTTTAATAATATTAAAAATGTATTTATCTCATAGATCACTAACAAGACAATATTTATTTTAATTTAATCAATCATTATTTTAATTTAACAGACAAAATCTTTATTTTTAAATATTAATTTTTTCTTCTTCTCACAATTATATCTTTTCTTTGTGTATGATTTTTTAATATAATTAAATCTATATGATTACTGTTTATTTTAAAAAAATAAATCATTTTAAATTTTGCATTTATATCTAAAATTTTACATTTGTATTTGATATTATCTAAGACGTTAAGACTCATTCATGTGTTATCACATTAACAAATATTTTGTTGTTATTTTTTTTTATTTCATAATTATTATTTGAAGATTCTAAATTTCTACATTTTTTTAATTGTTTATACAATATCATAATTAAATTTTCCGTGCAAGGGCACGAGTCTCTTACTAGTTTCATTCTCTATGTTAACCATCACCTGAATTTGATTGGAGTGAATTTGATTGGATTAACTAGTTACTACTTAGATAACTTTTTTTTTATGGTTGATATAAATCATATTGAGAAAAAATGTCATGCACTCACAATGTAAAATAGTTTTATACTGTGAACCAATCACAACCATATATTCTATTACACTCCACTTTCATTTTAAAATTTTTTTAATGATATGACATTTTATTAATTTTTTATTAGTTGATTGTGTTAAATAACTTTACACTAACATTATACGACTATTATTCTCTAACTCAATAATCAATTTATTGAACTTAGGTCAGTTATAAGATCAATTATTGAAAAAGTCATTATAAAAAGAGTCATTATAAAAAAGTCATTATAAAATGATAAATAAAGGCATAGAAAAGTCATTCACTAGTTTAACTTGTATAATTTCGCCCACCATAATTGATCAAATAATTCGTGACTTTTCCTACACTATTAACACGAATTATTCTGAATATATTAAATCATGTAACTATAATCATTTTATTTATAGTAGATAACAATAATCATTTTTTATAGTAGATAACTATAATCATTTATTCATATAAAGAAACAGCAAATTTTAGACTAGGAATTAATCAACCATTTCTATAAGGGGATTAAGGACAAGCTAGCCCCTTCCTTGTCCTTCCCAAATTCTTCACCTGCAAGCTCTCCATGTTTCTCCTTGCAGTAAATGTACAACACCGTAAGAACCACAATATTGCAAAGCGAAAGCATAGCAAGTATTGGAGAAATCACTAAAATCAGTACCATGCTATAACGAGTTATCAACCCCAACACCAATTGCAAGAACCCAAACATGAAAAAGATTGACAAGATCAACATCTTCATTCCTTTCACTAGTTTCCAACTTCTTCTCAATGGTTCTAAACCCCAAACTGATTCCACCACCACTATAACTTTCACCAAACTCAAGTTAATCATCAAATACGTCACAAGAGGGAGAAAAACAAGCATAAGAACCATGGAAAATAGCATAATAAAGTAAGGATGAGTTGTGAGGTTGATATCTCCAAGATAAACTATAAGAAACAAGACAACTCCAAGTAGAAATGTGAGGAGAAAAAAGATGAAGAATAAAATGACGAATGTAACGATGTCTGTGGCGAGTAACGGGAAGAAGGAAGTGGAGATGGATTTGATGGCTTCTTTGAGTTTGATGGGTTGATTAAAGAAGGCGTGATAGACGCTGCGAGAGATGGTGATGAAGGCACCGTATGAGAAGATTGAAGAGAAAAGGAAGAAGAGGAGATACAAAGAGATGATGTTGGTCTGGCTTGTGGGGGGTGGTTGCTGTTGTTGAAGGTGTTTGCGAATGAGTTGGAAGATGAGGGAGAAGAAAGAGAGAGGTAGGAGGAAGATGAGGGAGAGAGTGAGGTAGTGACGAGGTTGAGTATATATTATGCGTTTGGATTTAGAGAGAACATCCAAGATTTTTGGAGCCATGGTTATTGTAGTAAAAGCTAGATGGAGCAGAGATTATTGATGCAGGTGGGATTGTTGTGGATCTATAATATAATGACTTTTGTGGACTTTTTCATCGTCTTATCTAGTTATTTTCATTTTCAGATCATAGTAATAGTACTAATAAAAATGATGACATTGACAAGGACTTCTTCATGCCCTGCTAATTCAAGGACCTCTTTTTCCATCATTCGGATCCTTATTTATAGTAGTCAATAAATCTCGCAAACACGCGCATGTGACTGTTGGATTAATTAAGATTTAATGATCTTGACTTAAGTTTAGTTTTTTTAATATTATTATTAACTAATTTTTTTTAATCTACACAATAAAATCCAGGGTATCTTAATTAAAACGGAGACTGCAGCAAATCAAGTTTCCATCATTCCCTCTCCTTATTTTTTTTTTTTTTTAACAGCCAAATAAATATAAATCAATGCGCCAGAAGTACAGATAGTTCAATTATACAAAACAAGTGCAGCATGGGAACAAAGCCATGACAGCCAATAAACAATACCACAGCCCCTGTGCAGGAACAACTCTAAAGTTTGAAAAATAACAGAGTCTGTGCAATATACTTGCAGAGAAACCAGAAACAGAACCAGACATAACGCCCAAACTAAAATATGCTAAAACAACTGGCTGGTATCAAGGCGGCAAAAACAATCCGCAATAAAATACCACACAACTCTGATCTGATACATCAAAGACTTCAACGCAGAGCAAACCAGACAGAAACTTCACGACATTTGAGCGTCGAGAATTATGCTCAAAGAATATGGAGGTCTTCATCCACTGTATCGATCTGAACTAGTCTGAAACCCTAACCACCAAACCCCAAACCCTGTCTTGGACTGCATAACCACTGACCGAGAGAGTAGTTGAATCCCGTCACCTTGCTCCTCAACCATTTTTATGACAGTATTTTTGCTTCTTCAACTAGGTGCTCAGCCGATATATCTTTTTCTTTGAAAATTTTCTCGTTACGCCCTTTCCAAATTAACCAAATACACGCATACCAAATAACATTGAATTTTTCAGTCTTCATTCTGCCTGCTCCGCACATCCCGCTAATTTGTTGAAAGTTTGGAATAATTGAATTGTGTAGTGCAGTAGAGATGTTTAACCATCGGATGATCGTCATCCATTGATCGAGACTTTATAGGTCTATCGGGATATTGACTGCAAGTATATAGTCTAGCCGTTTTAGTTTTAAAAGATATCGAATCCACAGAGACTGAGGATCAATATAGTACGATTTTGTATTACTATGTTTAGCTAAAGGATGATTGTTTGGTTTTAGGGGAAACAAAAATTAAATAAAGTTTTGATAGAATAAGCAGATATTAAGACACCGGTATGTGATAGTCGGACTTCGGGAATTCAATAAGTCATTTGCAAAATTTGTAATTATAAAAATATCTTTCAGTAGAAACCATTTACTTAAAAATCTTTGTCTAGCATTCTCATGTCCATAGAACGGGTAATATTACTAGACCTAGTGGATGCACTTAAAATCCAATAATATTCTTTGAAAACAAATAGGATCTAATTAGATTCTTAAAGCACTCTCGCGTATTTAAAAACTAATGTTCGATTACCACTATCCGGATCGATCCCCACGCTCTCGCGTGTGGGCTATAGCCTTAGTTAATTTCCCACTATCGTAGCAAAA
Source organism: Vicia villosa (assembly GCF_029867415.1). Lineage (NCBI taxonomy): Eukaryota > Viridiplantae > Streptophyta > Magnoliopsida > Fabales > Fabaceae > Vicia > Vicia villosa. The sequence continues at coordinate 129,401,501 of NC_081184.1, read as the reverse complement.
TCGTGATAATTATCCTCTCACTCTCGTGACAAGGGTAGTTAAATTAAGTTTAGAAATCAAAAACCGGAAAAGTATTTTATTAAGAGTATATGCCGAATTATTACCGAATTCCCTCGGTGCTATGACTTACATACCAGTATTAATTAGTTTAGCCTGACATATTATAAATTTCAATCACACAGAATAAATGGTACGGAGATAACAATAATAGCATGGCAATCAGATTACAGAACAAATTAAGCATATAAATAAGAACCTGTAAATTAGCTCAATATTGAGTAAACTTCAAGTGCCAAATTGCAACAGTAAAGTAATCTTCGGTACAAAATTGAAACTTGCAAAAATATAAACTAACCTAAAGTGCAATAATCCCTCAATGCAAAGGATTATTGCTTTGGATGGTGAAATAAAAGCTGGAAATAAAAGGTGCAAAGGGAATGAAAATAACAGTAAACTTTTGCAGAGAAAACAAAAACAATCAAAACTGACGGAAGCGAAGCGAGAGACCAATTTTGCAATTGTCCAACTATATATAATGCTCCTCTAAGTGACCTAAGTCTTCCTCAAAAATAGGGAGACTTCAAACGTGCTTGAGACTTGTTCAATCGTGGGAGACTGGGCCTTCTATGAGTCTGTTTGTGGGCTTTACGTTTCAATAGAAATTAGCATGTGTCGTTCGTAATATTGTGTGTCGAGGGGCACACATTTCGCACCTTTGCCGTTCGCAAATCATCTTGTTACGGTCGTAACTGCTCTTTTGCTTGCAATTTTGACAGACACTTCTGCTTCATAGCAGAAGTGTATATTTTTGGGATGTTTCTTCTTTTATTCATTGTGTAGCTTCATCCTGGCTTGAGAGATCATAAATACCTGAAAGCACAACGAAATACCAACGTGAAGCAATATATTCGATAAAAATGGATAAATAATTCATGTAATTTAAGCCTAAAATGCGATACAATTTCGCGTTAGCAAACTCCCCTACACTTGAACCTTTGCTTGTCCTCAAGCAAATAAATAAATATGACAATTTGTAAAGCCGTGGATTAAACGCAAGTGACACCATATCGAGTTGCATGTTGTTGTTTCGTAATTTTACTAGAACGAAATAAACTCAATTCTTCATAAAGGATACGGTAATGACACTAGATGACTCCACTTATGCAAACCATTCTGAATCATGCCATTATAGCTTAAATCTAGTTTTTTAGGCTAAATTTCACCCGTTTTCATTCGAGCGCAATCACATTAAACCCTTTATCTTTACACGCACATAGTAGAGTAACCGGTTAGTGACTATGATCCATATAAGCACGAGGTTCTGTCACGTATTCGCAGTAACCTCTTTTTAGCTTAATTGCAGGTTGTGGGGGATCGAATCATAGTCCGCCCTACCAAGTTCGGTACCAGACACTTCTGAACCAACCGACAATAAGTTTCATTATATTTTTGCGATATATGCATCCTTTGGATTAAATGACCGGGTGAGGGTCACCTAACTTAGTCAGGGCATTATATGATAAAGTATGTAGCATTGTTAATTTTTTGGGATCATTCACTTATATTCATCGGTTCTCTATGTTGTTTGTGTTTAAGACGGTGCATATTGCTAAATAAACTATTAGGGGTTAAATTAAAGCTAAAGTTTAAGGTTTTCAGTATAATAGGTACTCAAATTGGTCTTGCATAAACGAGAGTCCTAAAGTGTCAAGACCGTAACGATTTTGTTAAATTTTTGTTTCAAGTCCTAGCATATTTTAAAGTTTGGCAACCAAGAAGCAATTCGAGTGTGTCGGTTTATGCGATAATAAAAAATTTTCGTTATGGGTCAAGAATTTTAAAGAAAATGGGGAAATTCAATAATGAATGAAAGAGTTGAATTCAAGGACTTAAAAGTACAAGTACATGAATCTCTTTATTGAAGGGAAATAACAAAAGGGAAAAACAGGAATTTAAATCTACTTAGAAAGCAATAAAGATTAAAAACGATAAATTTTCCTCCCCCACACTTAAATTTAACATTGTCCTCAATGTTTTGAAATAAGGTGAGAAAAGAAAGTGAAGATAGCAGGGGCTCTATTCTTGTCCTCGTCCACGTGCATGGCCACGAGCTCTTCCATGTCCTTCATATCCGGGTACACTGACATGGCGAATAATCTCGTGAAAGTCATGTATGCGAACACTTAATTTACCCATCTCCTTAGTTAGGCTAGCGATTCTCCTTGTGTTCCTCTCGCCATACTCTTGTTGTTGTTGCTGCATTTGTTGCATAAGTTGCATCATTGCACTTTATTGATTTCCATCTCCAGCATTCTTGCGCCTTGTTGCAAAATGGCTTCGCCTTGTAGCATGATGGTTTCATAGATGTCATCATCAGTGACACCTCTTCTATGGCGTCTAGAGGATGAGCTTGCCACAAAAGGAGGTTGGTTTACATGTGCAGCTTGCTCCATACATGCGGAGCCACATGCTCCCCAAAGCATATCAATAAAGAAGTGTCAATGGGCCTTCCTAAGAAAGGGTCTGCAAGTGGGACATCCTCAACAACTGGGACATGCGATGCAATTAGGGCATCCTCGTCATGGTGCGCACGACTCTGGGATCCCGACCTCCGTGATAGTCGACACCTAGAGTCTGATGCCTCTGTATCGTAAGGCAGAGGGGGACGACTCTAGCTTGTTCATGATGACGAGCCCTCTCGCACCGAGAAGACACGGTTATGGTGGGTCTTCCGAGTCTCGACCTTTCGTTGTTTTCAATCATAGCCATGAAAAAAATTAACAAACGAGATTAGTAGGAAGGAAAGAGTTCGAAGATGTATCTCCGAAAACCTGAAACAGAACACTTCAGAGCAGTGTTTTTAAAATCAGATCGGACATCAAACCGGTGAGGGTACTGGGTCACTGGTTTATTGGTCGAACCACTGGGTCACTGGTCGAACCGCATGACTAAATCGGGTTAAACCGGATAACTTGGTTGAATAGACTGGTCGTTATAACAAAATTATATAGGTATAAAATCTGTCGAACCGGATGATTCAGTCTCTACAAAATATAACTAACATTTAAATTTTTTGAAAATATCATATTATAAAAAAATTCACAAGTTCATAATTTAAATTCAAATTTTACACATAGGTATCACTAGGGGTGGCAAAACGGGTCCGCCCCGCGGGGAAAGTCCGTTTTACCCGCACTTTTTCGCGGGGCGGGGCAAGGTTTTAGACCCGCTCTCTTTAATCTGCTCGCCCCGCCCCGCCCCATTTTTTGTGGGCTTTTGTGGGCATTTGCTTTTTCATAGAATTTTACTATTTTTAGGCCTAAAAAGGCAAATGCCCACGGACTTTCCCCGCCCCGCCCTCACTTTTGTGCGGGGCGGGGCAAGGTTTTAGACTCGCACTCTTAAAAAAGCCCGCTCCGCCCCACCCCGTTTTTTCGTGGACTTTTGCGGGGCGGGCCTAAACGGGGTGGGCATGCCCGTTTGCCACCCCTAGGTATCACACACAATTAAATAATACATAATTATAAAATATAATTGCAAACAAAAGTTTAATCCGAACATAATCTAATTGAATAATTTATAACAAAATAATTTCATTGTCTACTAAATTTAATTTTAATAAAAGAAAAATTGCTTCAATATCAAAATTATCGATAACAAAATCAACCGCATCTGCAACAACTTTTTTATCATTATTTTTTATTTTAATTTTTAATTAAAATAGTCAAAACGACGTTGTTTTAATTTTTTAAAATTAAAAAAATTAAAAAAAAATTAAAAATGCATTTAAACCGCGAATAAAAAATTTAAATAACAATGTTTAAAAAAAAATTACCAAAAAAACAAGTTTTTCAGAAAATTTACCAAAGTGTCTAGGTTTTGCAGGACCACTAGAGTATGCGCCAAACCATTTGGCGCATTAGTGTAAATTTTCTTGAATTAGTCAATTCATTTGGCGTATAAGTGTTTGTAAAAAGTAAAAAAAAATTAAATAAAAAAGAAACATACACATTGGCGCCAAACCATTTGGCGCATACACCTAATTTTTGTACAAATGCGCCAATTCATTTGGCGCATACTCCAGAGGGTCTTGCAAAACCTAGACACTTTGGTAAATTTTCTAAAAAACTTGTTTTTTTGGTATATTTTTTTTAAACCTTGTTATTTAATTTTTTTTCTTAAACCGCCGGTTCACAAAAATCGCCGGTTTTCCGATTTTAGCGGTTTAAACCGGTTTTGACCAGTTCACACCGGTTCAATGACATTCTCGATCCAGCTATTGAACCAGACCGGTTACCTGGCCGGTTCCCGGTTCGACCGGTCCGACCGGCCAGTCCGGTCCGGTTTTTAAAACACTACTTCAGAGATACATATCCAGAAAAAAGCTTCGTTCAACTTCAATGACATTAGTGCTTCTGCAACTGTCCTAGCCATCTAAACTCATCAAAATCATATAAACATAGTCTATACATCAACTATTTGAAATGCTAATGATATCTAATGCATTAAAACTAACATATTTGAGCTAATACATTAATCAAAATTTAAAATAAGCAAAATTAGAAACTCACTTAAAAATATGTTGATGATGGTGTAAAGTGCTCTGATGTAGAATGCAGTAGTTAGAGGAGTTGAGAATGACAAGATATAAGTAAATGTTGCTTCAAAACTTGACCTTAAATGAAAACTGAAAATTGGTATAGTGAGGCAGAGAGAAATTTTTGATTTTATGAAAAATGAAGAAGGAGAAAGGAGGGTGTTATGGTGTGAGCTTTAAATATGTTTACCGAATTCGGAGATACATATAAAATTAATTTTTTGAAATTAAAAAAAAAATTATGTATTTTCCAACACACCCTTAAAGAAACTTAGAGATGTGTCTCTAAATTTTATTTTAAACAACGAAAATTTAATGTGTCTAAAAATACATCTCTAAATACTATGAGACATTTTAAAAATTTTGTGCAGGAGGATCGAAAGAAAGAGCAAGGTTGAATGAAAAATTGCGTATTGATTTTTTATGAGCATAATAATGATGGTTGTTACTTGTTTTTATTTGGGTGCCTAAATAAATCTAATGTACAACATTATTCACTCATAATTTTAATATCTTATAGATACTCATTAACCTAAAACTTTGACAGAGAAAACTAAATAGGTTTTACAATAAAAACTTTATATTACTATATTTAAACAAATTCCTTTATTTTATACTACTAATTTATTAAGGGTCTATTTGATTCAATCGATAGGAGGAGAAATGAGGAATTTTTATTAAAGAGAAGGGAAGTGAGGAAAAGGGAGAGGAAGGGTTTTAATTGCATATATATTTGGTTCAAAATATGAAAGGGAGGGAGGGAAGAAATTTTATTTACAAATTTACATTTTTAACCTTGTAATTTTACCATAAGATTCACGATATTTATCATTTATAATTTAAATGCAATTGATGAAAAAAATTTATAAAAACGTAACAGTTATAATATATAGTTTTAAAAAAATTATTGAATACAATAAAATCGAAACAAAAATATTACAATAATTAAAAATTAACATAAAAATATATAAAATAAAATAATTTTTTTAATTATAATTATAATAAGAGAAAATATGTAAATTTAATTATAATTAATATGGAGTACCTCCCCTCCAAATTCCCCAAATCGGGGGAAGTAAAAAGTGACTCAGGAGGGAATTTTGTCCCTTCCATCTACCTCCCCTCCCTTTTTAAAATTTGAACCAAACGCATTAACTATTAAAAATCTCTTCCCCTCCATTTACCTCAAACGAAACAGACCATAAGATTATGTTTGGATAGACTAAATTGAACATAGCGGAATATAGTGGAGTATAATGGAGCGGAACGGAATGGAATAAAGATGGTGTTCCATTGTTTGGGTTTTTCATGACGGAATATAAATATTTTGTTATTCCGCCCAAATCGAAGGATATAAAAAATGATACAAAGTGATGGAATGTGATAAAATGCATTTCATCCGATTCCGCTTCATTTCATCCGTTTTTAATCAATTCAAACAATAAAACATAAGTTTATATCATTCCGCTTCATTTCATTCCACTCTCTTCCATGAATCTCCATCAATCCCATCAATCTAAAGATACCTGAGTGTAACCCATAAAGAAACAAAGAGAGGGAGCATGTTCATCTACTCCTTCTTAATAGTTCCCATATTATTTTCTTCTCTAAAATATGTATCTAATAAATAGAGAATAGAGATCCTTAATAGGTTAAAAAAAACTTTCTCTATAAAAGATCTATCATTTTTTATTCTTAGCACTCTCTTCACCTTTAATATATTTATACTTAAGATGTTACCAAAAGAAAAATAGTTCATATCATGGTAGGGTAATTTAAAGTGGTTATAAACATATTACTACTATATTCTCTTTCCTAAAAACGAAAGTGAAAATTATTCTTGAGCTGGAAACAGCTCCAATGTAACCCAAATCTGAATAATTTCCTTTTTCCTACACATTCCTTTCTTCTTCTTCTCTCACACAATCTCACTCTTTAGCGTCCATCTTCGACGCTGCACTTTGCTCCTTTTCTCTCTCTGGTACTGTATATCCTCAATTCCCTTCTATTCAATGTTCATTGCCGACAACAATGCCTTCCACTTTGTGATTCACGTCATGTTAGTTTAATCCACCTGTTTCAGATCTTGGCTTTCACGTTCAATTTGCAATGAAATAATCGATTTTTCTTGTTAATTTTCTGTTTTCATCCGAAAATGGAGATTTCCAGTGGAGGCTGTTCTCCTCGGATTAGGTCTGATCATTTGAAAAGAGAGGGATCAGATGAAGCACGTTTACGCCAAGCTTTTGAATTGCAATTCTCCGATGATCACAATTACGAAATCAAATCAATGAATGCTTTGGATATTCTCAGAGAGACTATAAGGATTCTTAGGTTTAATTCATGGGGTTTCATGATAATCACTGTTTTGCTTATTTGTCCTGTTTCTGCTGTGCTTTTGTCTAATGTGTTAGTGGATGAATCCATTGTTAAGAATCTCACTATTAGGCTTATGTTGGTTGCTGAAACTAGTGGTCTTCCTTTGAGACCTATGATTAAGCAGTCTTGTCAGAGGTTCGCCGAGACTGTTATCTCGTCGGCGATGTGTTTTCCTTTGTATGCCACTTTGTTGTTGCTGTCGAAAACTGCTGTGGTGTATTCTGTTGATTGTAGTAATTCGAAAAAGAAGTTTGATTCTTCTAAGTTTTGTGTGATTGTTGCTAAGTTTTGGAGGAAGATACTTTCGACTTATATGTGGGCTTGTACGATTATAGTTGGCTGCGTTACTATGTTCTGTGTTTTTCTTGTTGCGTTCTGTAGTGCGTTGGCTGTTCTTGGGTTTTCTCCTAATGTTGTTGTGTATGCTGCATTGACGGTTGGGCTAGTTTTCTCTGTTGTCTTTGCTAATGCTATAATCATTTGCAACATTGCGTTGGTGATCTCGGTGCTTGATGATGTTTCGGGGGCGCAGGCGATGCTGCGGTCTAGTATTTTGATAAAGGGTCAGACTCAGGTGGGTCTGCTGATATATCTTGGGTCAACAATTGGGATGGCCTTTGTGGAGGGGCTTTTTGAGCACAGAGTAAAGACACTGAGTTATGGTGATGGATCTTCGAGAATGTGGGAAGGGCCGCTCTTGGTGATAATGTATTCGTTTGTGGTGCTTGTAGATTCCATGATGAGTGCAGTTTTCTATTTCAGTTGTAGATCTTCTAGCATGGAAAACTCAAATGGTGAAGGCGTATCAATTTTAGAAACTATGGCCATTTCTGCTGAAACAATAGGCATGCAATGACAATTCCCAGTGTGATATTGAGTATATCAATTGAATTAATAAGAAGAAGCAGAAGCGGTATAGATTGTTCCCAGCAAATTGTGTTGCCATTGAGGAACCTTGCATCAATACCTCTTCAGAACATTGGATATGACAGCTATATGGAGTGGATGGCTTTAAATGGCTTTCGCCTTGATGAGGTAGCTCTCAGTACATGGATAAGGCTTCTTTTAGTTACTTTACAAACACAGAAACTTAAAATCAGGGTACTTGATGTTTTTAGTTTCTTGTTATGTCAGTGGCAAAGGTAATACTTTTGTAAACAAACGGAAGAAATCAATTCAAATCAAAGCATATGTTTATTGTTCATAGGTGAGATATATTGCAGTTACTTCCCTTGTTTTTGAATCTTCTATCATAATGCTGTGTTGGGGAACCTGCGGAGATTTATGTTAAATCGATCTTTAATTTCAAACATTAATGAGTTCTATTAAATTTTTAGACTAACACATTCATTACTAATGGTCTGGACTAATTGAGAGAGGTGTTAAAGGTTAAGGTTTAATTGTCTTACTATGGTCAAGCACGGTTGAACTGATCTAATGCTACTCCATTTTGAGTATTTTCACCCTATTGAACATGGGCGAGCTCTAGTCTTGCAAGGTTCATTTATATATGGATCTCTGCACTAATAAATATTTGATGGTATTGGGCATATATTATATGCACTTGGACTTTGTTCTGTGGCAGTAGAAGATCCACTGTCTTATATTTTTCTCTCACTTTATACTCATAGAGATGTTTATTTTTCAGGGAGTTCATATCGTATAGAACATATTGTTTTTCACTTTATTTCAGAAAATGGGATAACATGCAATCCATAATTTATAAAGAATAACCTATGCTATTTCAATTTTATTTTCTGACTTCACAGAATATATATCATGAATAGAGCGCCAAATGAATGGACGCAAATTCCCTTCTTCCTGTTAGTAAGTCTAAGCCTTTCCATTTGATATGCTTTTATGCTTCTTCATTTTATTCCTATTCTGGGGTATTGTTATTCTGGTAATTGCTAGTTCATTGTCTCTGTCCTCGAAAATATTATATTTCATTTCCATTTTCTTCTCCAACTTGTAGTCTCAAACACTCAGACACCCCAATCAAGGTGTAAAGACAAGCTGAGAATTTGCGTTCATACTTCATTCTAAAAGTCTCTCTAAGTAACAGTGAATCATCCACGTCAAATTTTTCCTCTGCCATTGGGCCCACCATCTCCTCTGCTATCTCAAATGGAGAAGAGTAAGAGTGGCTTAATGATCCAACAGTATCCAGAAACTGGAAGTCAATGACGCCAACATCACAGTCTTCAAATTCTTCATTACACCCCACAATCTGGTTGTTTCCACCATCATCAACACTGTTAGCACAATGATACTCCGATCTGAAATCCTCTCGGCCACCCTTTCGGTTAAAATCTTCTTCACTAGTTCCACTGCCACAGTCAAAAGTAGTTATGTCAGAAGAACCATAACTAGCACCGTCGTAACTTTCTAGAAAGTTTTCTTCTATTTGGTGAAAATGAAGAGGTTCAGGTGCTGCTTTGGTTTCTTGCTCATCATACTCATCATAGTGGTTAGTATGAAAAGTAGTATTACTAGTAGGAACACAAGAAGAGGCAATGTTTCTGACTTTGAGCCTAAGAAGCAGGAGTTTGACAATCTTTGGAGGAAGAGCAGGAACATAATGAGAAGATTGACAAAGAAAGAAATTTGTGCGGGTGTTTGCACCGCGAAGCAAACGTGCAGCCTCATCATAAGCTCTAGCAGCTTCTTCACCAGTATCGTAAGTCCCTAACCATAGTCTTATATTCTGTATGGTGTCTTTGATCTCAGCTACCCATCTTCCTGAAGGTCTCTGCCTCACCCCAATGAAACTGTTTTTCGCTCTTCGAACTCTTAGTAGAGCAGCAGCTTCTGATGCCGCGTCCTCTCTTATCTGTTTCAATTCAGTGTTTTGTTCCTCACTGTTCTCTTCTCTTCCTTCATACTCTCTTGCTTTTCTCTTGTTCACCATCTTTCACTTCATAAGGTGTGATTTTTTGCTTTTGGTATAGTGCATTGCAGCATGGGAGAGCTTGCACATTTATATGATTGGTGAGTAGAAGCTCTTTAGTTCTGAGAGTGAGATCTTCTGTGTTGGATTTGGATTTCCTCTATTTTATTTTATTTTCGTAATAAACAACTTCAGAACTGTCCAAAACTTCCTTGTCAATCTAGTGGAGATATCGAGGTGGAAATGTCTTTTTTTGTGTTGTATTGCTCTTACATTACTGATGCACTGCAAGTCATTGATTTCATTCAACGGTTAAGATTATCGTCGTTGCAGTGATGCACCACTAAAATACAGGTACATGGTAAGTGTTCCCTTATGTTTCCACAAGCATTATAGATGGACATGGATTGCCTGAGGTTGCGATCCTCTGCAGTCACGCAGTCAGGTGAATCACTGTCATTTTTACAATATTGAAAGACTTGAAATATAAATTTCACAAATCAGTATCAACTAGATTACTATCAACCTACAGTTACTTTTTGACGGCACATAATCCATTTCCGATCGAAGATCTCGTCCTCTTTCTCCACTCATATTCTTACCATAATATTTGTCAATAATTTGAAGTTTTGTTCTTGTAACAGACTTTTGTTTTGGCTGGATTTGGATAGTAAGTAAATTTAGATTAATTTCCGGCAAATGAAAACCATTTGTCGAAGTGTCACAAACCTTGTAGAAATCACCTTATCAGTATTCTTTTACCGTTAAGCTTTTAGAATAAGAACCACTAAACTCTGTTGGGAGCATTGTTTATGTTCATATCTTACACTTTGTCATATGTTATGATTTTTTTTCTTTTCTTATCCTTTAAATTCTGTTAGAAATTTCAGAAATTGAAAAAAATGTTCTCTAGATTCTAGAATCTGGAGTGTTTATGAGGCACCCGGATTCTAGAATTTGAAATTGATGAATTTGTGGATAAACATAATGAATCAAAATACTCCATTAAATTAGATGGAATTTCACATGTTGCATGTCAAACATCAACAATAAGTTGAAGATAATTAGAAACTTCTATTAAATACAAACAAGATCATAGATCGAACAAATTAATTACTTCTAAATCAATTCAACCATGCATGTTATGATTTCATCAAAAGTTTTGAGACAAATTAGACTTGAACAAATCATAAAAACATATCTCATAAAAACATATCTCACTAAGATAGCATCTAACTCAATTGGTTATTGGTTCTGATCTACTCAACTATGCATGTTCACATCTCATCAAAAGTTTTGAGATAAATTAGACTTGAACAAATCATAAGAACAAATTTGACTAAGATAGCATCTAACTCAATTGGTTTTGATCTGACTATTGAAAAAGACTTACAAGTGTGAGTAGTGTGGAAAAGTTTCACATTGGTTAGGAATGTGAAGACTTTAGCAATTATAAGTGGAAAAACTCACACACCTATCACCTTAAGATTTTTGGTGAGTATGTGACGTGTCTCTCACAAAGGTGTGTTACTCCAAACGAAAGTCTCAAAAGTTAAAAATGCTCCTCGTGCTGACCCCATCGAATTGCCCCAACAAATGTTATCATGAGCCTTTGGTTTCGAGTGAAGGGACCGATTTACTTGTATCGAAATTCTTTACTGGATAGGAGGTGTGGGGAAGTCCCACATTGGTTAGGAATGCGATAAAATATCCATTTGAGGAGGAGCATTGTGAATAGACTCACACTTAAGGGAGAGTGTTGAAAAAGAATTACAAGTGTAGGTAGTGTGGGTAAATCCCACATTGGTTAGGAATGTGGTCTGTAGAGAATAGAGCAATTATAAGTGGGAGAATTCATACACCTACCATCTTAAGGTTTTGGGTGAGTATGTGGTATGTCTCTCACAAAGGTGTGTTGTTCAAAAGAAAAGTTTCCAAAGTTAAAAATGTTCCTCCAGTCCATCGAAGGTACCAAGACTAGAGACAGTTCTTGGATTCCAGTTGTTATAATTTGTCCTTGACGCTCAAGGCGCAAACGAACGGTTAAATAGCATGTATAACATAGTTCAACAAAAAAACTCGCATGCAGTGGAGGAGAGGTTGCATCGTCGTGAAGAAATTCTACATAATGCAAATCCAAGAGGAAACACTTTGCAAGAAATCGCCTCACATAGAAGTTGTACCATTATCCCTTAGGCAACCACATCTCACTGAGATGCCTTTGCAAGATCTTTAAATCATCAAAGAAAATCAGATTCAACATCCATTTGATAAAGCTTAAAATCTAGGCAGCAAGCGAATGCCAAAAGGAGTCAAATAGCTTCTAAACGAGCTACCAGAGCATAAGTTTCCTCGTAGTCTATTTCTTCAGCTTGACTAAACCATTTTCCCACTAATCTTGCTTTATTTATAGTAATTGCACAATTTTCATCCATATTGTTTCTAAATACCCTTCTAGTGCCAATGACAGTTTTATCAACTCGACGCGAAACAAGATCCCAAATGCTGCTACGTTTAAATTGGATAAGTTCTTCTTGCATAGAAAGTAACTATCCCTTATCAAGTAAAACATTATATATCGATTTAGGTTCAATCTGAAAAATGAAAGCAGTGTACTTACATAAATTATTAACCTGAGATCTAGTACTTACACCTTTTTTTATATATTCCAGTATTTGATCCAACAAATGATCTTTTACTATTGTCTAATCTTGAGGCAGCTAGTTCAAGGTCTCTTGATTTTCATCCCTATGTAAGCTTTCCTCTTTATCTTCTTTAATGTCCCCATCCTTTTGTGAAGGAGGAGGATCCTCTTTGGGACTTTCATCGTTTATCAACTTCTCTGTTATCATACCTGAAACATCAGAACAAATACCTTTCACTGTCTTTTGGTGTGAGGACTCGTCAAATACAACATGAATAGATTTTTCTACTAAAGTTGTTCTATGATTGTAAACTCTATAAGCTTTACTCGTAGATGAGTACCCTAAGAATACCCATTCATCAAATTTAGCATCAAATGTATCAAGATTGTCATTTCCGTTATTTAAAATGAAACATTTGCAATCGAAAATGCAAACTAAGAAATGTTTGGCTTTCTATCTTTAAGAAACTCATAGGATGTCTTCTCTAGGATGGATCGAATGACCACTCTGTTTAAGACATGGCATGCGGTATAATCGCATTTACTCAAAAGTACTTAGGTAAGCTCATTTCACTTGTCATGGTCAGAGCCAATTATTCTAAAACACGATTTTTATGCTTAACAACACCATTTTATCATGGAGTTCTCGGACATGAAAAGTTATAGGCAATTTCATTTTTCGTTACAAAAGTTTTGAAATTGGTGGTTAACAAATTCACTACCACCGTGATCAATACGGAGTGTGATAATTTTCAAACTAAACATTCTGGATAAGCTTAGCAAAATTAACGAAAGCTTCAAAAGTTTCATCCTTATGGGTTAGAAATAATGTCCAAGTGAATATAAAGTAGTTATTAACAATCACAAACCTGTAATAATTGCCTCATAAACTTCGTGTCCGCGAAAGGACAAACAAGTCTAGGCGGAGAAGCTCGAGAGGTTTTGATGTCAAAACAATTTTTTCCGATTTAAACGACACTCTCGTTTTCTTTACCATTTGACAAACATCACATACATTGTCTTTTAAAAAATTAATCTTAGGAAGACCAATCACTAGATTCATGGAAGTTATTATATTGATTAAGTCGAAATGCACGTGACTTAAGCGTCTATGCCATAACTAAGAATCTTCACCCTTGGCGACTAAGCACTTAGTTCCATGCATTGACACATCATCTAGATCAAGTATATAGACTCTATCAATCCTAGAACCATTAAAAACAAGGTTCTTACTTGCCTTATGTTCAATCAAACAACATAGAATATCAAAAACCACTGAGTATCCTTGCGCATAATTGGCTAATGCTAAGTAGGTTGTGTTTAAGCTCTTTAACTAAAAGCACTTTTTCAATGGTGATTTTGGAGGGATTTCCCACAATACCTTCACCTAGAATTTACATCTTGTTTTGCCTCCATATGTGACGTTACCGCTTTATTTGTCATTGAACTTGATAAACATGAAAGCATCTCCCGTCATGTGTCTTGAACATCGCTATCTAGGAACCATAACCTTTTTGCAGAGACAAGACCTTCCTGCAGACAATCAAATAAGAAATTTAGGTACCTAACTAGTGGGTCATTTGGGGTTAGTTGAGGAGCACTTAGGCACCCATGTCATTATACCACTAAGAACTTGAACATTTCTAATATGACAAAGAGGCATAATGTGACCCTTATCACCACAATAATGACATAGATTTTAATGAAATATTTTTCTATTTATCCTAGTTACATGAGGGTTTTTCTTAAAATCGGCGCCTCTATCATTTGAACAATTAGTAGAAGATAGCGAAATAGAATGAGTTAGTTGTCCTTTAAAAGTTTCAAATTTAAGTTTTAAAGTTGGACAAGTAACTCACTCTACTTTTTTTTTATATTTTCAACTAAAGTGTGAGAAACATTAAAACGCTCATCAACTAGATATGTATGCACTTTCCTAAGAGAATCCAAATCGTTATTACGATCATTTATCTCCTTTTCGAGTTTTAAAATTGTTTCGTTTTGGAGAAGAGTTTTCTTAAATAATTTATAGAATCCGAATACATATCATTAAATGCTTTGGAAAACTCACTATATGAATATTCATCATCAGGATCAGAAGTATATACCTGTGAGCTTTCACCTTTCTTACGTGCCATGAAACATAGGTTGACACACTCATCATATGAACTTGAGCAAGAATCTGAGGATGAGCTCTCATCCTCTTCTTCCTACACGATATAGACTCTACGACCTTTGGCGCCTTTGCCTTTCATCTTGTAGACTTCCTTATCTTTATTTTTATGATGCTTTGTGAGACTTGGACAAGTAGTTATATAATGTCTCGATTTTCTGCACTCATAATACGTAATATCATCATCCTTTTTCTTGTGTTCTCTTTTAGGAGGGTGACTATTTTTTAAATTTACCAAACCTTTGCCGCAATGCTTGAGCTTGTTTCTTTTCAAGTATCTATTGAAGTGTCTAATGAATAAACACATATCATATTCTTTAGGAGCTTCTTCGTCAGAGTTATCAAGTTATTCCTTTGACTTATTCACTTTAGATGACAAAGCTTTCAAAGAAAAATCCCTTTTCTCTTTCTTTTTCGAATTTACTTCGCTATCCGTTAGTCATTTCAGTTTATTTTCATGCTTAACTAGTTTCTCAAATAACTTTGTAATGTACAAAGTACTAAGATCGTTAGATTCCTTTATAGCGGTAACCTTTGGTTGCCACTCCCTATACATAGATCTTAATATTTTGTTAGTACAATCTTTGTTAGAAAAGGTTTTTCTCAAGTTGATAGTTAGTTGATTAAGTGTAGGAATCTAGTCTGCATGGAATTAATGGATTCTTCGGGTTTCATATGGAATAATTCGAACTCTTTTGTAAACATGTTGATCTTAGAATCCTTAACGTCATTTATTCCATCATAAAGTATTTGGATAGCATCCCACATGCCTTTAGTACTCTTCTTATATTAAAATGAGTATAATACTTTCACGCTTAAAGCGAATATAAGTATATTCCTCGATTTCAGATCATATGAAGTTTTTTTGGTTTCATCATCTGTCCAAACCTTTGGGTGTTTAATAACATCATCGTCGCCCTTAGGGATAAAAGGCCCTTTGGTGGCGGCTACCCATATATTTTTCCAACTGATAGTAAATGTACATACATGTTCTCTTTTCAATAGGCATAATTCTCGCCTTTATAAAACAAGTGATCTATTCAACACTCCCTTTGGATCGTCATCGTCAGCCATATTCTCAAACTTTTGAGTTGCATAGACCTAATCAAAAGACCATCTCTGAGGCCAATTATTGGGTGAGAATATGAAGTAGAGAAACACTTTAGAAGGGGTGAATAGACCCTAATTAAAAATTCAACCGATTTCCAAAAATAGAATATTAGAGGTTTTTCAAAATGCGCGGAAGTCTTCAAGCGAAAATAGAGATCATATGCTTGTATTAAAATTCAACCACGTTAACAAATACGCAATTCACAATTCTCACAGATTTTTCAAAGACAATGATTAATTAAGTGATTTCAGATTACACGAGATGTATCATGCACAATAATTCAATTAATACCGTATTCTATTAGCACTATTTTTCTAGAGTTTAATCAGCAGTAAAGCTCAATTAGGTATCAATTCTAAAAAAACTAACCTTACGTAATAAATCACTACCCACTCAATTGAACGATAAAATACGCTAAGAATTGATAACCTAAGCATGCAATATCCTGTGAAATTTAAAATTGCAAGAGTGAATGAAAGAGAGAGAAAGATATATATATATATATATATATATATATATATATATATATATATATATATATATATATATATATATATATATATATATATATATATATATATATATATATATATATATATATATATATATATATATATATATATATATATATATATATATATATACAGAGAGAGAGGATATATAGTGGTTCAACTCTACCATCCTCGCAGGAGCCTACTCCACGTCTCCACTCTTCAATGGTTTCCCAGTGGAACATGTTTTCTTCCTGTATGTTTTGACAAGTATTACAAGAGTTCATACAGTCATCGATCCCTAATAATGCTAAGAAAAGTAAATCTCATATTTGGATCTTGACTTATATATAACTTAATTCCTACCTCTTCTAGGAAATCTTTACTCGATTCTTGCTTCTTGAATCTTCAAGCTTCACCAATTTGCTCACAGTCCTCGTGTATGGCAATCACCCTTTGATCTTACTGATTTCTTGAGCGGTGAATTATCTGAAGATTTGAAAATAACTCCACCTTATTTGTAGCCTTCCACACAATTACTACCAAGGTCAGATGGAGAGAAGAGCCTCCTTTTTTTCACTAGAATATGTCACTTCCAATGACGACAACTCAATCTTGCAAGCTTCTTGAAATTTTTTACCAAACCTTCAAGAATGGATAGGTTCAAAACATGTCTCCCACAACAATTACAAATCTCCACAATCAACATATGAAATCAAACTAAAGGTTGGAGATGAAAAAAAATTGTTTGCAAGAGTTTTTTAGTTTTAAAAAATGAAAGGGTGTTGATTTCACAAAATCCCAATGTAGATTATGAAATTGCTTACTGAAAATAAAGTGACAAAATAAATTTATATGTGCTTGAGATTAAACACAAAAATGGATGAAAAAAGTTAGTTAGATTCGAGACAAGAACATCTATTGATTTGAGTCAAATGAGCAAGTGAAGTGAAATAAGAAAACATAAATAAGCAAGTTAAGCACAAAAATGAGAAATGTTCTGATTCAAGTCAAGTAGAAAGTCAGATTCGAATCAAATGAGGTAGACGCTAACCATATCTATCTGATTTGAAGTATAACATGTGATTCGAGTCACATGGTTGCCTGATTTGAATCAAGATAAAAGTGTGATTTGAGTCACAGGTTTTGAAAAAACACTTGTTTTATTTTTAATTTGAATCTGAGACCTTGAGAAGAGCATACCTTCAAAATCTAAGCTTTTACTACTAAGCCACTCATACATAAAATTTATATTGTTAACATCACATCTATGTTGTAAAATTATATTTAAACATTAATTAACTATATTGAATATAAAACTGTTGTTTTTAATGAAAGAATTTATATGCAGTTGTCCAACCTATTTTAACTATCTAAAATTTGAACTGAAAATAAATTTATTCAAATAGATGCAAAATGAATTGAATAATTTATAAGGCAGAAATTTCTAACTAGTTTAAATAAAGAAGTTACTTTTGAAAACTTCAACTCGAAGGAAAAGAAAATCACAAACCAGATTGGTATAGAATCTACTAGATTATTGCAGAAGGTTATCGTCCATAGGAAAATCAAACTGGGTGTATTTGGGCAGCTTAACATTACACGTAGCAAATATTTATTAGTAAGTCAAAGGACATTTTGGTCATTTAGTTGGCACAACCTATATATAAAACCACTCCTCCAAACCCTATTCTTCATTCACTTTTCATACATCTCTAATCTCTATTCGATAAAATTCTCAACACTCTTCTTTTCTTCTTCGAAAAATCTACGATTCAAGGTTTGTCACCGTTTTCTCTCTACCCCTTCCAATTCAGAGCATTCTTTTTCTTATTGAATATCTGTGCGATTCAATATTGTAATTCTTTTCAACAATTTTTCATGTACTGTGAATGAATTTGATATTTGATCGATTCGGTTTTTTCACATGATCGTGTTTCTGATTTGCGATTAGTCACAAACATGAAGCTTTTACCCTAATTTTCAAGTTAATTTTCTATTTCTGTTGAACTAATTTGTCGGATAATGATTGATTAGGGTTTGTGTTGTTATTTGTTCTTATTTTGGTTTATTAGGGTTTGTGTTGTTATTTGTTCTTATTTTGATTGATTAGGGTTTGTGTTGCAATTTGTTCTAATTTCGGTTTATTAGTGTTTGTGTTGCGATTTGTTCTAATTTCGGTTTATTAGGGTTTGTATTGTGGCTTGTAGTATTGTTTTCGGTTTATTAGGGTTTGTATTGTGATTTGTAGTATTGTTTTCGGTTTATTAGGGTTTGTATTGTGATTTGTAGTTTATGATGTTTACTATGTTGAATTTTACAGATGCAAATCTTTGTGAAAACATTGACCGGCAAAACTATCACCCTTGAGGTGGAGAGTTCTGATACCATAGACAACGTGAAAGCTAAGATCCAAGATAAGGAAGGGATTCCACCCGATCAGCAAAGGCTTATCTTTGCAGGGAAACAATTGGAAGATGGTCGCACACTTGCTGATTACAACATTCAGAAGGAGTCTACACTTCACCTTGTGCTTAGATTGAGAGGTGGAATGCAAATCTTTGTCAAGACCTTGACAGGGAAGACCATCACCCTTGAGGTTGAATCCTCAGATACCATTGATAATGTCAAGACCAAGATCCAGGATAAGGAAGGTATCCCTCCTGATCAGCAGAGGCTTATCTTTGCAGGGAAACAACTTGAGGATGGAAGGACTCTAGCCGATTACAACATACAGAAGGAATCTACCCTTCATTTGGTGCTTAGATTGAGAGGTGGAATGCAAATCTTTGTGAAGACTTTGACAGGAAAAACTATCACTTTGGAGGTTGAGAGTTCAGATACTATTGATAATGTGAAAACTAAGATTCAGGATAAGGAGGGTATCCCACCAGATCAACAAAGGCTTATCTTTGCAGGGAAACAACTTGAAGATGGAAGGACCCTTGCGGATTACAACATCCAAAAGGAGTCTACCCTTCATCTGGTTCTTAGATTGAGAGGTGGAATGCAAATTTTTGTGAAAACTTTGACTGGGAAAACTATTACTTTGGAGGTTGAGAGTTCAGATACTATTGATAATGTCAAGACCAAGATTCAGGATAAGGAGGGTATCCCACCAGATCAACAAAGGCTTATCTTTGCAGGGAAACAACTTGAAGATGGAAGGACTCTGGCTGATTATAACATCCAGAAGGAATCCACTCTCCATTTGGTATTGAGACTTCGTGGAGGTATGCAAATTTTTGTTAAGACCCTCACTGGAAAGACTATAACTTTGGAGGTTGAAAGTTCTGATACAATTGATAATGTCAAAACCAAAATTCAAGACAAAGAGGGAATTCCTCCAGATCAGCAGAGGCTAATTTTTGCCGGTAAGCAATTGGAGGATGGTCGTACTCTGGCTGATTATAATATCCAGAAGGAATCCACTCTGCACTTGGTTTTGAGGCTTCGTGGTGGGATGCAAATATTTGTGAAGACACTTACTGGGAAGACTATTACCTTGGAGGTGGAAAGCTCTGACACTATTGATAATGTGAAAACAAAAATACAGGATAAGGAGGGTATTCCACCAGACCAGCAGAGGCTTATTTTTGCAGGCAAGCAGTTGGAGGATGGTCGTACCTTGGCAGATTACAATATTCAGAAAGAATCTACCTTGCACCTTGTTCTTCGTCTCCGTGGTGGATTCTAAGTGTCTCTTTAGTATGTTTGTTTGCATTTGTGTGTTCCTTTTGTCTCTGTTGCTGTGTTAAAATTGCTGTATTCTCGAAACATTTTTGATGTGATAACATCTTTATTTTCTCCTTGAATAGATGAAAGTGCTTTTGCCATTTTAAATAAATTGTAATTTTGTTAATCTCTCTAATATTTTTCATGATTTGTGGATCTGTTTTTTTTGTGTGGCTTAGTTTGATCATCATATATGAAAGTGCTTTTGCCACTTTGAATAAAATCGCAATTTTGCCATAGTAATTTATTTAGTATTGTTTATGATTTGTGGATATGTTTTTTTATGGCTTATTGTGTAGAACCTTGATGGATAATGGAGACTATTTCCCCGATGATGGGGATACTAAATCCTATCATATTCCTATGTCATTTAAATATTGATTTAGGCCTCTAAATTTAAGTAAATTTTAAGTTTTGAAATAATTTATATAATTATTGTTTATTAATAATATTGATAAGAGAAAATTAAAGAATACTACAAAGTAATAAATAGTTTAAATTGTAGAATAATAATTTCTTTTTATAAACAAGAAGGCCTAAACCCAACTACAAAAAAGGAAATGAAGAGAATTTTTTTTATCAAGATCAAGAGAATCTTTTTGAGGAAGATTCTTAAGAAACTCATCTTTTGAAGAAGATTATTAAGAAATTTAGGAGCTTCTTCAAAAAAATTTATAATTATTTCTCAATAACTGTTCTGTCCAATTTTTGCTATCCAATTTTTGCTAGCTCATCTATAACCCAGTTAGCTTCTCGAAAAGAATGATCTAATAACAAACGATTGGAGATCATTTATTGTTATTTTTTAAAAATGATTTATAAGTTATTTTCAAAAGATTTTTAAGAAATTCATAAGATTCTTAAGAAATTCAGGAGTTTCTTCAAAGAATTTATAATCATTTTTCAGTCCAACCTTTACTAACTCATCTACAACTGTTAGTTTCTCGAAAAAACATCTAACATCACAACATGACTATTAACAGACGAATTTGACGAAATTGTAAAACAGATGAATTTGACGAAATTGTAAAATAAAAATAAGTGGAGATAATTTTTTGTTATTTTTTCAAAATGATTTATAAGTTATGACTTAGAGATATCAATGGGTCTAGGTGATGGGGGAGATAATTCCTGATACGGAAAAAACTTTCACCTTGTTTTAGATCTTTATCATGGAAAAAATATTCATCCTAGTTGCCGGTTTCTGCAGTAAACAGTTTAAAATTTTAAACGAACGTTTGTTTTTCTTACATAAAATTTTAAGGAAGAAGAGAAAATACACTTAGACTTTGGGCGACAAACTTTCGATTCAATCTCCTATGGGCGACAAACTTTCGATTCAATCTCCTATAAGTTTTTTTTTTATCAATCTTTATTGACATAAAAACTTTCGTTTTTCATTCTCTTCATGCAATGTCATAAACCATCTCCTAGACTATATTAAAAGAATTTTTCATTCCGCATCTACACCTTTAGGCATCTCTGGCGAAATTTTATTTTTACCTTCAAAATTTGAAAATATTCAAACGCACAATATTTTATTTTTTGAGGTATTTTTAAAGATGCATCTCCGAGCACATCACATTTTATTTTTTTAGAGGTGTTTTCGGAGATATATCTCTTAAACATTTCTTGATTGTTTTTTTAAACAATTCGAAAATACATTACCAAATTATGCAGAATCAGAAACATAAATTAATTTGGCAGAATCAGAAACATTAATTAATTTGACAGAATCAGCATCTTTGAAAGTTAAAACCAATTAAATCGGTGAAAGTAAGCAGCTGTAAAATGTTGAATATATGTATTAATGTATTGAATCGTATGAAATTTACATTACGCACGACAATATATACAAAAAATGGTTCTATTACATTCTAAAATATACCAAATAAATTGTCACCCCTTAAATCTAAAATCGACTCTTTCTTAGACTTCTCCCTATTTGATTCTTTTGTTAATCTTCGTCAACTTCGTAAATTGTTCCATTCTTTCCAAAAAGTAATATGGCCAACTTTCCGCCTCTTACTCAGAATAGGACACTATGATTTCAAATAAACCTGAACAAAATGGAGCGATCTAAGATACCCGATATAAATAATGTTGTCGGATGGGTCTTGAGGTGGGCGACTCCGAAGTGGGAAAAATGTCTAAGAAAAATTATATCTCGTCAAATCGATACACAGCCTATCATATGCACTTGCTATAAGATGACTCATTTCAGGGAAACACATCCATTTTTCAGGTGATGCGGAACCGGTTCCACTTGGAACAAGAGCATTGTGAGTTATATCGAATCCTTCCTTATTCCCATATAGTCGTGTGTAAGATTTTCTATGCGTCATCAACTCCGAAATAAGTGTTAGTCGCACAAGATTGTGGTTTTCTTCTCCTTTATTAAGTAATATGGACACGGTCCAAAATCCACAATTACCATCACCCCCACATCTACAATCCTTTCAATGTGTTTGTGCATAAAACCGACATCTCATCAATGTGAATAATCGGTGGTCGAATTGGTTCTATTTTACTCTGAGGTGTACGAGGTGGTTTGAAAATGCGAGCTCCCTTGAAAATACTTTTTTGGAATTTTGGGGTTGGAGAATCCAGGAAATATGAATCAACAACATGGTAAGACGGAGTCCACTTTGTTGAACTGTCATCTTGTGTAGTTTTCACTTTCTTTGGGGCACCCTTGATTTTTACCGATTGCGAATGAGGTTTCAAATCAGTGGTTTCTGGAAAGGTGATTTTCCAGAGTTGTTCTTTAATGTGCAATATCATAGTGTCATCCGCTTTCGAAAATCTATCCATGATCACTTCCAACTCGGTTGCGATGGTTATACTCGATGTACCGTCCTTAGTCGAACCGTAGTCATCAAATCAGAGTCTTTTTCAATTAGTGTAGACCTCGTCCATAAGTATGGGATATTAAGCTTCATTTTTTTAGACACGGTGTTTTTCGGAGATGCATCTCTGAAAAGCCTTAAAATTTGGTATGAAGTGCATTCGAAGATGCATCTCTGAAGGGTATTTTGAGATTTTCAGGGGTGATTTTCACCATCCCAAGGTATAATGAGAAATTCCCCTATATTAATATTACAATGATGGATGTTTCTTCCAAAAATAAAACCCAATGCGGCAAAATAATATTATTTAATAGAGACTTCGTACGATTCACCACAATTTTAATAAAAAACTTATATATTGCTACATTACAAAAGGCGGGTGAAATTGTGTAAGAAAATCTGGTTGGTGGTTGGTAGATTTTATAACAAAAGGCTATAAGGTGAAATTGTGTAAGAAACTCTGGTTGGTGGTTGGTCGATTTTAGGAGGTGAATTTCTTTGTAGACCTCCATGTCTTTTTAAATACCTCTCGCGAAAATCCTAAAATACCGCCAGAATTCGGAGATACATATCCGAACGAACCACATCACAAATACTTTTAAGTGTTTTCGAAGATGCACTTTGAAACAATTTTTTTAAAGATCAGGAGTATTCGGATGTGCATCTTCGAATAAATTCCATAATTTACGTTTAGGGGGTTTTCAAAGTTGCATATCTGAATCGTTAAAAATATGAATCTTAATTATTTTCATTCCATACAATTAATAAGTTATTACTCCCTCCGTCTCAAAATAAGTGTCGCATTTGAGTATTTCACACAGATTACGAAAGTGTGATAAATGAAAGAGAGAAAATATCAATTTTACCATGTTATCCTTGTTATCTATAGGTGTATTCTAATGATCATAAATGCTAAGTGAGAGAATAGTGATGAAAGGAGTATTAATTGAAGGATATAATTGAAAGGAAAAAAAAGAAAATTGCATTGGAAACCAAAAGTGACACTTATTTTAAGACAAATATATTGTTATAGTCTGATATTTATTTTGGGACATACGGATTAATATAATCATTAATTTTACATTTATGAAAATTAATATATTAGATTGAAATTATTTTCAAAAGTTTGTAACTCATATAATCAATAAAACTCATTTATTATTTATTTTTAAGAAAAAATATATAATTTTAGTCAAGAAAATATTAATAAAATCTTATATAATATTAAAAATCTTATATTAATAAAAATCATTAATAATATTAAAATAATCATATATAATTTTAATTAAGAAAATAATTATTATAAAAAATAATAATAAAATATATATTTGTCAAGAAAATAATTATTATAGAAAATAATAATTAAAGTAAATAATAATAATAAAATAAAGTGGGAACAATATTAACTACAATAATATCTTAGTTAGGAATAATATTAAAATAATTATTATAGAAAATAAGAATAATTATAGTAATAATAATCATTTTAAAAAATTATTATTATTATTATAGTAATAATTATTATTATAGAAAATAATAATATTAATATTTATAAGATTAATAAAACAAAATTCTATTTTAAGAAATTTTTATTTCAATTTATTTAATTTTGTTGAGAAATTGATGACAGCGGGAACAAATGGTATTTTTGAAGATACATCTCCGAATTCAGCCAAAAAAAATCTTAAAAATGATATCTTTGGAGAAACATCTCCGAACTCACCCAAAAGAATCTCAAAAAATAGTTCTTTCCGAGATGCATCTTCAAATGACATTTTAAAATTTTCAGATGTGAAATTAAACCCCTTAGAGGTATGCAAAGAAATTCCTTTTAAGAATTTGAATAAGAAGAGTATTCTTTGCCGAACCATGAAAAGGTCACCCTAAATCTTAGTAACATACTACTCCGTAACAATTTATAAGAAAAAATAATATTTCACACTTATTAAGAAATTTTAAATTTTGTGTCTATTTTAAAGTATGTTTTATGAGAAAGGTGTCAAAACAATTTTGATTGATTGATGTTTATAAAAAAAAATAAGAGATAAACCAAATTTAATACGATTTATTTTATCTTAAAAAATATTTTTTGTAAAATAAAATGCTTAAATGAAATAAAAGTGATATTTTTTTTCTTATAATTTATTATAAGAAAAATGAGTGTTCTTTTGCTTATAAAGAGGGAATAATGATTAAGGTCGGCGCCACAGTATCTCAAGTATACTAATAAGATATTGGTAAAAAAAGACAATTTCTTAATCCACCCCTTAATAATCTTAGACACATAGCACAATTCTATTTATATCCTCTGTTTCCGAAGATGCTTATCCAGACGCACCTTTTTGGCCAAATTTTGATTTTTTTCGGAGCTACATATACGAAAGTATTTTAAATTGGTAAACATTGAGAAAAAAATTCAAAATATGTATCTACCGAAGGTTTTTAAGTTTGGAGTTCCAAGGAATGTTCCGGAGAGATACTTTCGAAACCAATAAATATGGGGTCTTTCCGTGGATGTATTTACGGAAGGTTCTTAAGTTTGCAGTTCCAGGAAATGTTCCTGAGAGATACCTTATGGAAAGAAGTGTGACAGAAAATGGTTGGCCCATATTCACATAGCATTTCTATAAATTTGGGGTTTCTTATGTTGTGTTTCACACAAACACAAAAATGTCTCATTGTATGATATAAATATCCGTTGGTATGTCGCAAGTATTTCCTACTCCGATGGAAAAACACCTTGGCGAACATTCAAACTCAACGATTACACCTTGCTCAACGATATCATAGACGAAATCCACTATCGCCTACCTTACGGAGACAAACAAATGGTTGTAAAGCTCGAGTATTGTTCACATTCAGTTGACAACGAAGGAAACGTCGTTTATAGCAACTTTGAGCTCAAGAACCGAGAGGATGTTTTGGTGATGTGGCGAATGTATTTCAGTTTCGAAGAGAAAATCTCGCTCGAGTTGGTAGCAACGGTACGAAGAACGGTCGAATAAATTGGAGATGTGCAAGCGTCCACCAGACTATTGAAATGTAATATTTAATTTTTTGTTGAAATCATTAATGTAATGTCGATTTTATTTTATGAATGTTGACTTTATCGTTGCAATGTTAATTTTATGTTATTCTGTTTTTAGTTTTCTTCCGTAAAAATGCATACACACATACTCCGTAAATGTAACTCCAAAATATTTTAATGTTGAATAAAAAAATGCGTCCAAAAATACATCTCCGAAAATAAAGAGGTATTTTTGGAAGCGCACGTAAAAACGCAATGAATGAGGTAAGAAAAAAAAAATCTTCACCGGAAATCTTGTACAAGTTCATATTAAAAAGCGCCTTCTTAATCTAAAAAAAAGAAAATATTGCTAAAAGTACTGCCACATTGCAAAGATTTTATGAGATGAAAAAAATTGTAAGTGAATTTTATTGGTAGCTGAATAGTTAATCGATTCACTTTCTTTAATTTTAATTATGTTTTTCAATTGCATTCAGCTGTAGGACTGAATTTGTTTGTTCAGAATCAAATGTTCTATTTTCATTCTGTTTTTTTTTTTCAAGATTTTGTATAAAAAAAATTAATTTGAGTATTGTTTTATATTATAGTAGTAATTTGAAGTTCAATTGAAAAATAAATAAAATCACTAACTTTTTTTTTTAATCTAAGGGACAAAGTCCACCACAAAATATATTAAAAAAAGAAGAGAGTGGTGTTTGAGAGCAAGAAATAAAGAAGTGGGGACCAAACCAAAACCCTTTAATGAGTAACTCTATAATTAGGAAGACCAATAGAGTTTTTAGCAAACTCCATTAGAATCTCCCTATGAACGCCATCCCAAAATCTTGTACATATAATCCTATGTTAGCAAGCCTATCCGCACAATGATTTACTTCCCTATAAATATGAGTGACCAAAAAATTAATGGATCTATATGATGAAGAACATTCTCCCATCTGTTCCGGAGAGCCCAAGGGACAATATGGAGTTTGGAGAAAGCGAGAACCACAAGCTTTGAATCAGTTTCAAGCCATAAATTAACCCAATTTAATTTATTCTAGTCAAAAGTTAGAATTCAATGATTGATTTAACTTAACAGAAATTTATTAAATATTTCAATCCTTGATCTTCCATTTCTTATATAAATTCATAAAAATTAAAACATGATAAAATTACATGATAGTTTTAAAATTAATAATGAAATCATAAAACTCAATAAAAAAACATCATCTCAAACCAAAACCAAACAATCAATCTTGCCTTTGTACTATCATTATTTCTTCTACTTTTAAAGCAATTGAAGAACTAATGAAGTGAATTCTAATTACAACATCTCATAATGAATAAAATCTTTGTGATGTTTGCTTTCTATACCAAAATTGTTTGCTACTTGTAGTTTCTACCATTATAATTTACAAACAATTCCAAATCCCTCTCCACTATAATAAATCCTAATGACTTAATTGCTGCATATTCTAACTAAACATGACAATAATTAAGCACTCTAATCTCTATGGCCACTATACTCTCACTTATCGCACTCAAAATATACAGAAATAGCAATCTTACATTACATATTGTAGAATATTGTGATCACTGGGTATTGAGCTTAAGATAGAAGTGGACTAACAAGACTATCAGTACTTGATGAGTGTTGAATTGGAAACAAAGCAGGATCTTTATATACAGATAACAATTCGTTGTAAAATTCAGTCATTGCGGTATCGCTTTCGTCTTCCCTATCCTTTTTTATTAAACACTACAAACACAAACAAGTTAAATCAGTGCTGAGGTGCTCAATAGCAGAAGCAGATATTCAGTAACTTAAAGACAATCATAGTTACTAGAGACTTTACCTCTGCGGAGTATGCAGTAAATATAGGCAAGAATCGTCTTCGACAGTAATAATTAAAGATTAGAGTGAGTACTGGTAGAGGAAGCGTCCAAGTCGAAGCTGGAGAAAGTTTTTTCAAAGCAAAACTTCCCACTGCAATGAGTTGCATAAGAATTAGAGAAAATATCATTGAATCGTGTACGATAGGCCAGAATCTCCCCGCAGTTTCATACTTTGCCGTATATACATTTATGAACTGCGTAATAAAAATCATCGCATCAGTGCAAGCCGTGTAATAACCAATTTCTTCGAGTCAAACACACTCACATCGATAAAATGACTCTGCAAGATAAGCATACAAAGATATCTGACCTGGTTTCGGTAAATGATGTATGCAAGACAGAGATAGACCAAGAGGAACGGTAAGATTAGCGGAGCTAAGAAGAAATATGAAATACCAAGAAGTCCAAAGAAAAGGATCCTTGGAAGATCTCTGTGGTAAACCATAGACGGAGCTTCGAATTCACTTTCTTGTTTTGTGAAGGGCCTTTTTATCAAACTGACAATGAGAGGAATTATCTGAAATAGTTCCGATGAAACGCTTGTCCATCCCGTAGTGGCAACGTAAGTTATGAAAAACGATGCCTACAGTAAAATCAAAATAAATTGCATTAAAAAGACATTGAAATAGAAGATTGTATCATGATTATTGGTCATTAAGTATTCCATCTTAGACTTGAATATCATGTATACCTGCGCTGGGACTGCAACGGCTAGTTGTCCAGTAATTTCCCTCAGATCAAGGATGATATAAAGCTGATGGAAAACCGAGCCAGAAAATACAGTTGCGAAAAAAACATTCCATACTGTGAACCATTGTACTTTTTTAGATGCGCTCATTTCTATATCACTGTTTGAAATGTATCCTTGAATGGAGGAAAGAAACCCCATAACAGGAGGCACCAACTTCAAAGACATCTGAAGAATAAGACTCGGAAGGTATCCTGTAATCAATTGAGTAACAAATTTTCTGCAGAAAGATAGTTAGGAACATAATATGAGTTTGACTAGAAAGAGAAAATCACATAAGCGGATTAATTGATTCTACGGAAAGCGACTTTTACTTACACGGCTAAAAGATTTTTTAAGAAAGGAAACAAAACTTCGAGTTGTTTCAGATTGGTAAGCCCTTGTACGATTACGACTGGTATAAGGAACAAGATTGTGAAAAGAATACACACAACTATAACCACCAACTTAGAAATCCATTGTTTCATGAAAGATTCAGAAAAGAAAGGCCAATAAACATCATGAGGTTGCGGAGCTGGCTCAGTAATCCACTGAGTTGGATTGATTGATGGTTGCAAATGGAAAGCAGATGCAGCAGCGTAACGCGTCTTGAAGAACACAAACGCAGCTCGAGCCTCCTTCAACATTGAACAACAGTTTACATTAATAAAATACGACGCATTTTATAGAAATTAATATAAAGAAAGACTGATATAGTTACAAAATCTCTTCTTTTTGGGAAAAAAAGTTGGAGAAATGAAAACATACTTCTGCTATCAATGATGCCTCTGCTTGCTTCAATCTTACATCCTCCTCAATGTCCTCCAACTTCTTTCCATAATGATCGATAAGACTATCTTTAGATTCAAACAGTCCAAGGACACCACCACCATGCTTATACTTTTGCTGAGCACGATTTGCACGTAATTGAGCAACCCTTTTATACAAATTCTTCGACTTATTCTAGATTTAAAAGAAAGACGTGCCTATGAATTTCATAACTATCAAAAGAAAATAGAAATGTATCATACCAAAGTATTTAAATGTAATCAACATTAATGTTAAGGAGAATGCTTACCATGAGAGTTTGGATTTTGTTTGTACGGCGAATAACGACGTGCGAGAGATACGTAGACGGATATAACTCTTTAAAAAACCTCTCAACACTGTCACTGATACTGCAACTTACAGAAGTAGGAATACTGTGAACTAAAACGGTGAACTGATGCGGCTGAGGTTTGGATGAATAAAAATATGAAATTCTTTTGGAAGCAATGTATTTATATTCCTGAGAGTCCAAATAATTTTGAATCATAAGTATGCATCTAATCAACAATTGTATGGTAAATAAACCAAATTAAGAAAAAAACAAAGAGGAAATCCTTTACGAAATTAATATCAGTATCATAAAAGTTTGATGCGTGATCTGCGGAGCATCGACACATCTACAAAAAGGCGTGTCAGTATCCGGATCCGTGTCAAACACCAAAATTATTCTTTTCTTTTTTCTAATTATTACTAGTGTCAGTGTCGTGTCCGTGTCCACGTGCTTGATAGTGTGTGATTACTTACATGATGAAGTTGAAAGCATGTGAATACAGAAACAGCATATACAGCAAAAAAATGAACCCACAACCTGAAACAAAAAACCATAATTCATAAAGAATAACAACATTCCTATTCTGAGAACAGCAGAATCAAAACAAAACCAAAAAAAAAACTTAAGAAAAAGTGAAAAATTATTCACCAGTTAGAGCCACTGTTTACATTTGATATAGTAAACACATCCAAAGAATTTCCAGCAAAATCAAGAATATCAATATCTTGTAGCTGATTCCCCCAACAGTTGACAGGAAGAAGCACAAAGATCCCAATAACCCCCGCAAAAGCAAATATTTTCAAACTGTATACACAACTCAGTCAAAATAAGTGCTTCTGATCATACCTAATAAGTGCTTATAGTTTGTTAGAGTGAAAACAAAAAGTACCTAAACGTTATGAGACGCATGAAAACGAGAGCATCTAAACCTGACGACGAAAACAATTCCTGTTCAGAAATGGACCAAGCTTTTGCAACCCAATCAGGGGAAGGAATAAGCAGTTTCAAATTGAAACGCCTTGTTCGTGAAGCTCCTTCAGCTAACAATCTTGGTATATAAACTTTATAATTACTAGGTTGTTTTCTCAATATAGAGTAAAGTGTGAAGAACAAAACACACAGAGCAGTGTTTATTCCGACAGAAGTTAAAAGAGCAGAAACAATCATGTTTTCGAATCAAGAAAAAAAAACATGAAGGAAAAAATTGAGATTGTTTGTTGAAATGGTTTGAAATGATCGATAGATTGTTTACAAGTTTTGTGCCGACGTAAACAACATTGACATGTTCGCAGATTGTGACTCGTGTCGTTTAGTAGTTGGTTGGATTTGAAAGAATGGAAACATTGTTTAAACTTGAATTGATCGGAAGCGTGCCGACGCGGGTTCCACGTGGTAGGAAAGTCTACTGGAGAAGAGAAACATTTAAAAAAAAAATTAATCGTGTTCAGATTTTTATTAATTAATAATTGTATTTCAGTTGCATGGAGTGTAGCAGATATTTTGCTAGTTAGATTAAATGTGTGCAAGCTGTTGTTCGGAGTTCAATTTGTGATAGCCAATTAATTTTTATTTTTGAAATTAATATTCATATTTATATCATTTATTAAAATAATTAAATCAATTTTTTTTAAAGGTAAGTTAATTTAATTATATTTTTTCTTTCTTTTTTTGTTTTTCTTACACTTTAATTTTTGTTATCTTTTATTTTTGTACTTATCTTCTACCTTGCTTCTTTTTATAAAAATTATTACTAAACTTTTTAGTACATTGAATTTGGTTTGGTATTGAAATCCATTAGTAAAAAAAAAAATTGAAATTGAAACTTATTTCTTATTATATAAGAAAATGATATGACAATTAATGATTATATGCTCAATCAAAATTAAACTTATTTGTCTTGTGGTTTGTGGTTGCTTATATAAAGCGTTTAGCGAAACTTCTTGTTGATAGATTGAAGAGGGTTTTGGGCTCTATCGTTTCTAGTTGCCAAAGTCCTTTCATTTCCGATAGAAATTTACTCGATGTGGTGCTTGTTGCAAATGAAGTGGTGGATTATGCAAAGAAGGCGAAGAAGAGTTGTTTGTTGTTCAAAGTGGACTTCGATAAAGCGTGCGACAATGTCAGTTAGGACTATCTAAGGTATGTGACGAGGGAGATGGGGTTCGGTGATCGTTGGTTGAACTAGATGGAAGCAACAGTTTTTAGTAGTTGGATGTCGATTTTGGTTAACGGTAGTGCAACCAATGAGTTTGAAGTGGGAAAAGGGCTTCAATAGGGGAATCCTCTGTCACCTTTTCTGTCTGTGCTAACTGCTGAAGGGATATCGTGTCTGGTGAGGAAAGCTACGGCAATCAGAGAGTTTTTGGGTTTTTTGGTGGGGAAAGAGTTTCTTGTGGATATCTTGCAATTTGCGACTGATACTTTGCTTATGGGACAGGGTAATTGGAGGTAGGTGTGGGCGATTAAAGCGGTGCTTAGGAGGTTTGAAGTTGCATCAGGTTTAGGGGTGAATTTTCACAAAAGCAGATTGATTGGTATTAACATGAGTGACCATTTCATTGGGGGCAACAACAAACTTTATGGCTTGCAAAATTGAGAAGAGTTCCTTCAATTTTCTCGGTTTGCCTATAGGCTGCAACCCAAAGAGGATAGCTACGTAGAAGTCGTTGATTGGGAAGCTGAAGGCTCGTTTGGGCAAAATTGGAAAGGGAGTTTTTAAGTTTTGGAGGGAGAATGACATTGTTAAGATCTGCCCTTTCTAGCTTATCTAGTTTTCTGTTGTCGTTTCACAAAGCCCCGGTGTCGGTTTGCAAATATTAGGAGGATTCAATCCAATTTTCTTTGGGGAGATAAGGATCATAAGAAGAAAATTCATTGAGTGGGGTGGAAAAATATTTGTACTCCTTTGGAAAAAGATTGAGTTTAATGTCGCGTTACTTCTTAAATGGAAATGGAGAATTGTTCAAGGGGATAGTTTTCTATGGCTGGAAATTTTGAAGTCCAGGTAAGGTAAAGTTAGGAATCAAATGACTTTTAAATTATTTGTTAGATCGAGAACTTCTAGTTCGGCGTGGTGGAACGATTTAGTGAAGCTTGAGACTCATAATTCTGGTTTGGTTTTTGCTGACAATTTGACGTTCGACATGGGAACTGGCAGTTCTATTTTATTTTGGGAAGATTGTTGGAACATGTTGTTTTGCTTGAAAGAGTTTTTTCCGTCCCTTCATCTACAGTGCTCGTCGAATGGGTTTGAAGTGGCAAGGATGGGTTGCTGGGAGGGAGATGTTTGGTCGTGGGGAGATTTTGGGTTGGGATCTGGTTTGAGCTTTGATGCTACAACCGAAGTGCTGAATCTGCGTAGCATGCTGGGTTTGGCTGAATCGGTTAGGGACAGGGCTATGATATGTACACCATCATCTTACTCTAGATGTGTGGGAAGTTGGAAAGTCCCTTTAGTCGACATTTTGGTGAAATGATGAGAATTAAATGCACATATTTCCAATGCCATTCACTCTTACTCAACGTCACAACAAATCTCTTCATCTTTCCAATGACATCTTCTCAACGAATTTCTCAACTAGCTAAAGGCCCAACAAAAACAGCCTAATCTCAAAAAATTTATGGTTAAATTGATAAAATATGACTTTATAATAAATTTTTCACAATTAAACTATAACTAAATAGAATTCTTAATTATATGTCAGGGTTAAATGATGATCTAACCTACATGAAACTTTTAAAAAATTTAAGCAACTCAGTTTTAAATATAAATTTAAAATTAAATTAGTATTATTATGGTGCAATTCCAAAGATAAAAGTTTAAAAATACAATATATCTAGATAGACACATATCTACTATGTTTAACCGTAAATATTGGTATGTTAGATGTAAATTCCATATTTATTGTATTTTATTTTTATTATATTTTTTTCTTTCTACTTTCTTTCCTTTAATTCTTTCCCCTTATCTATCTCCCATAAATCAAACAATGCCAACCTTAATAGTGATAAAACTTAGTATAAATGATAAAAAAAGTGTATCTTTTTTATTTAATGTGATCATATATAAATAAAACTTAAATGAAATCATATTTTAATATATACTTACAAAACTTTATTTTTAAAAATAGGTGATAATTCTTGGCCCACCATATCCTCTAAATATCATTAGACTCTTCTACTATAATTGAAGCCATCCATCCAATAAAGGAAAAATGAAACACATTATAAAACTTTTATAAGTAACATATTTTAGACATGCTTAATACCGTTTTTTAGTGTAGAAAAAAGTTGTAACATGGAAGAAATTAACGAGTGGCAACAAATCGAACAACACACAGTTCTCGAATCCTCTGGAGTTGACGATGGTGGTGACCGATCATCATCTTCTTCTTCCACTCCCACCCATCACGAAGAGGATGGAAGTTCCGTTAGTGATAGGGAGGCTGCTACGCCGTTAGATTGGGCCAATGAAGGGAAGAAGCTGCTGAAGCTGCGGCTCGAGGCTATGAGAGTGAAGATTGTGAGAGTAGCTTCCAAGGTTCGTAGTTGTGCAATGTGTGCTGGGGCGTTTTGGTCAATTACGTGTGTGGCCGGAGGTATAGCAGCGACGGTGGTGTTGGTGTGGTGGATTTATTTCGGGATTCAAAGGCGTCGCCGGAAGGTGGATGGTTTGAATGATCTTCTTAGACAGAAAGATGAGGTGAGTATATGCCTAAACATCTTTCGTTAACATGAAAATAACATATTTTTCTTAAAAATTAAAATTTGCAAGGATATTATTATTTCTATAAAAGTTGTTATTTAGACAAAAAATTTAGGACATTATTATTTGTATAAAAGTCGTTATTTAGACACAAATTTTGGACAAGTATTTTGTTCCGTTGGAGAATTCAAATGTTGGGGTAACAATGAGATGAAATCTTGAATTGGAGGAGAATTTTTCACTGTTAGGGAGGAGTTGACCTATAAAGTTATCATTCTAATGTTTATGTCAGTGAGAGAATAAGAAATAACGTGAGAGTAACAATAAATTTGAATACTTGAAATGACATACTTCACCCTTGTATATTAAGAGCGGTTGAGAACATTCACATGTGATGCAACACATTGTACAAATAGTCATATGATCAAATTGGGCGATGATTGATGCGCTGGAGAGTGATATCATCTATTTTTGGCCTAGCAAAAGCTCAATGTTCTGTCATTATTCCAGTATAGGTCCGCTCTTGGGCCTTTTGTTATGGGCCTTGTAAATGGCCCAAAACAGATGTCCTCCAAACCCTTATTCATATTCCGTAGAGTGGGGGCTTTGTCTTGTATAACATTAAGTCGGTTGTTGATGTAAGTGTTTGAAGGGTCTCGATGTGACATTGACTAGCCTTGGGAACAAACACATTAAAAGTATTTATCTTGATCAACGACATTTTGTTGGAAGGTCGTGACGCATGTCCTAATGTCTGACAGTAATGATGTACTTTCTGTCTTAGGATACTCGAGTACTACAGACAATTCTTGATGTGATCTTGACCATTGATGGTGTGATTCACACCTCCCAATGTGGTAGGCATACAATTCAATTTTAGTGAAACACATATAAGAGGTTCCTAGACTACCAATCTTCCCTTTTTTGCCGCTTGTGGGCTTGAGTAACTCTTCTTCTTCATTTGTTACTTTCATCTTTCTTGCATAGGTATTCATCCTTGACCAATTTGTGTCTTATCTTATTCAATGTGCGGGCTTCTCAAATTTGCTTCTTGTAAGGTAACGCCCAAATCTCCCATTTTTTCAATCTTGCTTTCTTTATTGAGATTTTTGGGGGGTAAATCACATAGTTTGATAGAGGAGATTGTTGCTGATTTAATGGCTTATTTCGCATTCATTTTAGCATGAACAATATACTTGGCTTTGAACTTGCTAGTTGTATTTACTTCTTTCATATGCTAATAGGATCCATTATCATGGAAGACATTAAACCTAAAGTTCGAAAGACCGTGGGGGATAACTCATCAGTATGGGTGGACAATGAGACACTGGATGCTGCCTTTGCTTTTGAATACAAGGGTGGCCTAGGGACCTTTTGAAAGGGGGGTGATTCTCCCTGAAGAAGATAAGAAGATTTGCAGCAAATGTGACATGTGCGTCGTTCCGATTCGTGAGTGCTTGTTCTCTTTGATAGGATTTTGGCTTCCCTTAAATGATTTTGAGGTTGACATGTTTAATCATTTAATAATCCCCCCATCAAAACTACATCGAGTGAGATAAACCTACATCAAGGTCTTCTAACATTTTTGTGAATATAAGAAGGATGTGCCGACCATTCCACTCTTCTTTCATATCTTTAAAGCCCAACGCAACTTTGCTGATTCGACGTGGGGTCAAGGTCTTATATCTCTCAGGTTATGCACCAAGTTATTTTAACTCTACTCAAAGAATGTGAAATACTTCAAAGATTGTTACTTCTTGGCCACTCCCTTTAACGAGACGGTTCATGCCGACCTGTGTACCATAGAACTTGAGTCGCCGAACCAATGTTTGGATAAGTTCTTTAGGTTCTTGTGTTAGGTTAATTTCTTGGCAGATTGTGGTTAATATATTTACAAGATGGACAACTTGTCTCAAGAGGAAGTCTTCTTAAAAAGGAAATTGGTTTATTCTTCAGAGGATATGGGCTACTTTGACAGTGTAGTTCCTTATGATGTGAGGGTGAAGAAACAAGAGAATTGGTGCATAGAGAGGCGCTTGTTGGTGGACGTCGTGCCTCTTTCGAGTGGTATAACCAATACTTCAACTATTGGGGAGGTCTAAACCATGGGGGCCTTGTTGGATTGGTCACCCTTTGCTCACCTTCTCCGACACAATAAGAGGTTTGTGATTCTCATATGAGGATCATAGTGGAAGATGTTTTGTGCTCGTCGCCGCTTCTATAGTGGGAAGCCCCGATTGTGAGTCTTGATTTTGAGGGGTCTGAGGAGGAACGATCGCTTATCTGCCGACAACAAACAATTAAGCAAGACTTGGGGGAATCTGGATCTATAGAAGGGACTACGCTAACCCTTCCCCCCTTCATTCCTTGTTTGTACTGGTCCAAGCATAGTTGACGAGATCCGAGCCTTTATTCCTGAAGACAACTACACATAATTTTCAAGCAAAGATGAGGTTGTATGCCAGATGGAATTAGTGGATCTGGCTTATTACACTTGTTATATGTCAGTTATCTTGGAGTTTAGTATTGTCGAGAGGGGATATGTCTTCTCACTCGGCCTTCTTTGAAGGGAAAAAGAAGTTCTTAAAAAACATGCAAATGCTTTTATAATTGAGCAAGGTTGGTACTTGAAAGAGCTTCAAGAGGAGTCTAGTATGCTTTTAGGCATAGGGGCCGCTGCAAAACCTTTTGAGTACCCTAGCATGCTGGCTAATAATCCACTGTCACTTGTACATGTTTTGATGGGGGAAACCAAAGCTCTAGCTCTCAATCAAGAGACACTTACCAGTTCGAGTCCGCTCTCGGTGGGGAAAATAAGGCATAAGATTTTTCCCAGAAGACGTTCGAGGTGCTGAAAGAATCTATGAGAGAGGCTCATGAAGGTTGGAAGAAGACTCAGGAGGACCTTAGGGAGATGCATCTTGAGAATCATTCTTTAGCTGAGTATGTGAAGGCTACGAAGGACAATTACTCTGGTGGGTATGTGTCTTTCGAGAATGCATTGCAGCAAATGAAACATTTTTATCCTATGTTTTGCAAGAGCTAGTTCGCCCTGACAATGAAATAGTGAACGACTTACTGATATCTATTATTGACGAGTCGGATACGTAATCATTATCTTTAAACTTTATTGTTCTTGCTTGGGAGTGTGCATTTCAATTTCTTTTACTTGTCATTATTTTATATGTTTTACAACATTACTTAAACTCCCGAATTTATTTCTATGGAAGATAGTTTTTTGGAAATTTGGTTAAACATTTCTAAAAATTGCGTTCGGCCAAAGGTCTATATTCCTCCCTTAAAAATATTCAATAATATTTATTTTTAATCAACATAAATATCTCTATTGAATACTTAAACAATGAGAAATTGCAAAAAAGTAGTAACATGTTACATTTCGGCTAAAATATCTTAATATTATATTACTAAAAAGAATTAATTTAACCAATATTTAAAAAATGTGAAGATAAATTCAACACATTTTATTTTCCAATAATCAAGTGTGTATTGTTATTCCTTGAATATCATCAATTTGGACCATTATTTTATTTAACACATTTTGTTGGTGCAGAAAATTAGCAAACTCTTACTTCATATTGCTCATCTGAATGAAGCCTTATCATCACGTCGTAGGGTTCATGTGCTTCGAATTGGTGGCTAATGATATTGCCGAGTTAATCAACGTTGTGAGATTTGCTACGGAATCGTTTTGAATATTTTTTACTACGTATATTGTAATGTGTATACGAGTTTGGTACTTTATACTGCATATTATAGCGTAAACAAAATCTCAATAAATAAATAAATAAATAAAAGGATTTAATTGATAGAGTAAATAATTTGTATATTACTATTAGTCAATGATCGTTAAAAGATATTTGACTTTTATCTAATTATTTTATCAGTCATGACCATAATTAATTGTTATGTATTGACAATATTTATAAAAGAGATGTGCTATTTATATACCGAGTTTTTTACACTATATTTTTACACCGTATACCTTTATCAAATGAAAAATATTTTTCACAAAAATCAAAGAAAAAATAAATTATTAAAAAATAAAACTTATGCATAGTATGTATTGAAATACGATGATAGTGTAAACAATGGTGTACACTTAGGGTCTGTTTGATAAAAATAGCAGTTGACTAATAAACTAGCAGATAGCTTATAACTTATGATTGATGGCTGATGACTTATAAAACATAAAACATAAACTATAAACTCGAAAACATGTCTTACCAAACAGAGCCTTAGCATTTCTATTATAAAATATTGTAATCTAAAACATTTAACAATCCATAGCAATTAAACTTTTAATAAAGTTATATCACTATTATAAATTTACAAATTAGAAGGAAACCTAAGCATGTACAAAAAAAATAAAACCCCAAATGAATAAATGAACTTAGGTACAAAAGAAAAAACTCAAAACCCAAATTTTGGGCACCCTTCTTATTAATTGGTGCTTTCATTTTAATCTCATTCTTATTAAATGAGATTTGTGTGGAACTTTTATGGAGTAGAAGAATCATATTGGTGAATCATTTCAATTGAATAATATTTTTGAGTCAAAAATATTGTGGAGGATGAGGAGAAGATGAAGGTAGTTGTAATGACGATGAGAGATTATGCTCTTAAATGGTGGCTATAGAGGATTCAACTTCATCCTATCTTAGAATACTTTCACAGAAATATTTCTTTAGTATTTTAAACCCAAATAAAGACACTCTTTTTTGGAAATAGACAAGAAAATATATTCAACTTATGAATCGACTAACTCATGTGAAGAAAATTCCTTCCACGGAGATTCTCTGTTGTTGATACAATCCCTGAAAGTGTTGAGGAAGACATAGAAGAATCTTCAGATATGAGTAAAATGCAGTCGGAACAACCTAATTTGTATGAAACTTAACTGCCACCGTTTCGGAGGAGTTAGATTCGGACTTGAAGTCTTGTTCCATGAAATCTCTCGAGAAGTGTTCCTTGTCGAATATTCTGTTATGTATATTGTCCTTAATGTTGGTGACCAAAGAACTTTAAATCTTTCATCCATTGTGAAGCAGAAACAGATTCAAGTTCGTTCTTCATTTTCACTCTGTGCAAAAATTACAAATTATGTATATGTACTAATTCCTATTGTTGAGTTTGATTTCAATGATGGAGATTTTCACAATGATGC
Organism: Vicia villosa; assembly: GCF_029867415.1. NCBI lineage: Eukaryota > Viridiplantae > Streptophyta > Magnoliopsida > Fabales > Fabaceae > Vicia > Vicia villosa. Next base: position 129,362,013 of record NC_081184.1, on the reverse strand, counting down.
TAATTTCACAATTCCTCCGAAACCACCTAATCTTATTTTTTTGTTCTGAACAATTTCATCATGTCTCCACCACTTCTTTCTATGGTAAACATTTCTCGTGACTCTAAAAATCTTTTGTTGAACAACTTAGTTAAAAACTCATCTTTGAAATGGCTTAGTCAATGTTACTTTAACTTTTAAAATTTTAAAGCCGGATACTAAGATTAAAAATAAAATAAAAACTTTTAAAATTTTGAATGATTTTATGTTATCATGTTTAAAATATTATAAAAATATTCTTCTAAAAAATTAAATTTTTTTAACATGAAATAAATTAAACATGAATTTTTTAAATATCAAAAGGACAAAACTTAGATACAATTCTTTAGACGTGATTCCTACTATTTTCCAATAAAAATATGACAAGTGTATAATTTCCATTTACACGTATGTAAATTTTTCCTATTTTCACTCACTAAATTATATTTAAGTATATTTATCGTATTTTTATTGAAAAATAGTAAGAACCATACCTAAAGAATTATATCTAAATTTTGTTCATATCAAAAACTCAATAGAAAAAGTTAAATAGCTTTAAATTTTAAAATTAAATTTTGAACATATTTTTTGGCAAAAAAGATTTATGATATTTAAAAAAAAATTAAAAAAGTTAAGCCAACTAATATTAGAGACTGAAATTACTTTTAGGATAATTTTACTTGAATTAAAATTTAAATAACTTTTTTTACTCAAACTTAAAATATTTTTTAGACACAAATATATTTTTTTAACTTCTACAGTATTTAATTATTACTTCTGTGTGTTCTGATAGAGTATGCGTGTTCACCTAAGACATCAAACTTAACATCTCTATTGATGAATTTTTGACTTGAATGTCATCATGGTTGTGAATCTTCAAATTAAGAAAAAATATGGTGTAATGGATAAAAATTGTATTAAAAAAAAAAAAGAAATGGCTCATTAAAACCTCATATAAGACCAAAAGTTCTTCCACAAAATTTTGAAATGGCTTAGTCAATGATGCTTTAGCTTTTAAAATTTTGAATGAATTTATGTCATCATGTTTAAAATATTATAAAAATGTTCTTCTAAAAATTTAATTTTTTTAACATGGAATAAATTAAACACGAATTCTTTAAATATAAAAAAAAAAAACTCAAAATAAAAGTTACATAGCTTTAAATTAAAAAAATAAATTTTGAACCTATTTTTAGGCAAAAAAAGATTTATGATATTTTAAACATATACATATGAGAATTTCTTCACCCACCTCCTAACCTTTTTGCCCACCTCTGGAGAATTTACCACACTACCCCTTGTTTCGGAAGTTCATTTCCGAAAAGGTACTTTTTTTTGGAAAAAATGTGTTTTCGAAAATGAACTTCCGAAAACGTGTTTTTTTTAATATAAAATATTGATTTCGGAGATGCATCTCCGAAATAAAGTTACATTTTCAGAAAATGTGGTGTTTCGGAAGTTCATCTCCGAACTCACTCCCCATGATGGAATTCGGAAATGAACCTCCGAATTTATGTCTGGACAGAAGAAAAATGAAAAACAACAACGATTCACTTTATTTAATCGGGTGAAGATTACAACGATAATATTACTGAAAATTAAAGTTACATATTGTTGAACACGGGTAGGTGGGGATGAGTCAACATTTTGATAACGTCGTCCGCCGATCTTTGAAGTTTGGCGTCCAACTCGATCGGGCCTTTCGAAGAAAATCGGTCGAACGTTGTCCACGTAACCGCTAAATCTTCGTCGTTCTTGATCTCAAAATGTGTGAACTTAATGCCTCCCTCGTCGTTAAGCGACGGCGAGCGGTACTCGAGCTTGACAACATTTCGATTCTCGGGATAGCGCAAAAGCGTGTTGAGCGACGGTATCAATTCCGCAAACGGCGTGTCGCGCGAGAAGCGAAATTGGAACGGCATCGGGTAGCCGGTTTCAAAGTAGACGAATGCTAGGTGGGGGTAGGTTTGTGTCATTTGTGTTTTGTGGTGTGAAGAGGATGAAGAAGAGTGTGTAGTATTTATAGACTTATTGGAGCATTGATGGCCCAACAAACCTTATCCTGCCTCAGAGGATATTTCGGAAATGAACTTCCGAAAATAGGCTCCAGACATGTATATTTCGAAAGTTCATTTCCGAATTATGCAGAAACAGACTTAAATTTTACTTTTTGTTGATTGCTTAGTGTGTTGTGTAAATTGAACAAATGGAATTCAAAATAGACATAAATTACACAAAGATGACATAAAACATAATTATATTATATATGTATTGAATCGGTCCGATTTTACATGATAAACAACAATACATACAAAAAATGATCGTTACAAACAAAAACGATCCGAAACGAACTAAAATTCACCGAACCAATCGGTGGATCCTAAGTCCAAAATAGGCACGTTCTTCGACCGCTCTCTATTTTGCTCGCTCTCTTTGCTCATCATTTCTTCAAACTCCGCCATCCTCGAAACGAACGGATCCGGCCAAGTCTCCGCCTCATTTGAACGATGTGCCGTCCATTGACAAGAAGTAGCCGGTATAGGACAACCCGGTTTCAAAAACACTTGAACGAAGTGCCGCGATCGTAGATACCCGATGCATATGATGCGGCCCGACGCGTCCAACGGCGGTCGACTATGAAGTGGAAAGAAAGTCTCACTTAGTCCAAACCTCGTCAAATCGATACACACCATATCATACGCACTTGCTATTAGATGACCCATATCGGGGAATGACATTCACTTCGAAACCGGAGCGATACCGGTAAGTGATGGAACAAGTGCATCATGAATTTTTGCAAACTTTTGATTGATTTTCATATAGTCGGCCGTAGATGTCCCGATACGAAGTCAACTCCGCAATGAGTTCCCGTCGGACTAAAGTGTGATTATTTTCCCCTTTACCGAGCAAACCCGCAACGGCCCGATATCCGCAATTGCCGTCGCCTCATACATCATCGATGTTATCGATATATTTGTGCATAAAAAGTGGCATCTCATCAATGTAGACAATTGGTGATTTTTTGATCGGCGGTGTGCGAGGTGGCTTCGAAATACGGGCTCCTTTGTTACCACTACACTTAGACTTCGGTGTCTCATGAATTTCCGGGAACGATGCATCCACATGTTCAAAATAGGAAAGAGATCGTTTTGTTGACGTGTCATCTTGTGTAATTTTGGACTTTTTCGGTGCACCTTTCGTTTTAACCGGTTGAGATGGCAGTTTCAAATCGGTGGTCTCCGGAAACGCGATCTTTCGCAATTGTTCTTTTATGTGCATTTTTGTTGTGTCGTCCGTTTTAGCAAACTTCTCCATTATCACTTCCAACTCGTCGGAGATGGTGATTTTGGAGTCATTTTCTTTCGGCGGGTCAAAATCATCAAAACGAAGTTTCTTCTAATGGTCGGCTACCTCATCCATGCGTATGGGTGAATTCAAATTTTTCTTTTTTGCAAGTATACAAGCACACGGAAGGCCATATGTAGTTCTAATGGTGCACCCACATAATGAACTATCCGTCCCCGTGGTCTCCGACCGCTTAGCTTCATGAAACAAAAAATTCAAACCCGTTCGAGATATGTTGTAAATCAATTGGAAGAATAGAATTTGGCCCTTATACCGGTGTTCCATAACCGTCTTGCTCCGACCGAACGATGTTTGAATTTCATTGTGTTGATTTTCAAGCATTTGGTTCACGGTGTCCCATCCGCGACACAAATCTCCCTTGCTATCACCCAACCACCTCTTGAAGACCGCATGTGCGGATTCAACACGGTTAGTCGTGGTGCAACCAAGATGTCTAACCCGATTTGTCCAAGCGCACACGACTTTTTCTCTAACTTTGTCAAGAATGGTGGATTCGACGTAATGACAAAAAGTCTTAATGGAACCACACAAAGACATAAAGTGTACCAATTTCTCGGTATACACCTCTTCGGAGTGTGCATCCAAAATTTCCTTCCATGCCGACATTATCCTTTCAACCACAACACCGGCTTTGACAACTTTACCATTTTCATCCGGCCTATCTTTTGTCCCAACCGCGGGTTTCAACTTGCTTCTCACGTTGCAAGTTATGTGATACCGGCAAAGTAAAGTGGTAGATGTCGGGAAGACGGTATCGACCGCATTCATCAAAGCATTGTCTCGATCGGTGACTATGACGTTTGGCATAACCTCTTGATCAACTAACAAAGACTTGCAAATTCCCAAGGCCCACGTAAAGTTTTCTTCTTTTTCACACTCCAAAAAAGCAAACCCCATCGAATAAGTCTTGTCCGTCGAGGTCACACCGACGATCTCTAGAAGAGGAAGCCTATACTTGTTTGTCTTGTACGTCGAATCCATGACTAGAACGGTTGGAAATGTGTTGAACAATTTGATACTTTCGGGATGAGTCCAAAAAATATCACGCACGGTAACTTTGTCCTCGGAGGTTCGGAAGCTTGAAACATAATTGTTATCGCCTAGAAGTTTCAAAAGTTGTTGCATTTCCGACCGAGGGCCCATATTTAAAACCTTGAGATTGTGCCGTTCATTGTAAACTTGCTTGATATTTGAAACGCTATCCGGTTTCTTACGCTTCAAATCGGCAAGTATGTTGCGAGGCGCCACTTTGACTATCGTTAGGTCCGATATCACTTTCCTCTCTTCGCGGGACAAACGACACGCCATTGGATGTCCGTGTAACTTGACATCCAAGGCATGATTATGAATTCCACAAATTACGGTTAACCGCCACATATCATCAACCCTCAGAGTGGCACGCAACTTAAACGGACAACCGCACTTTCTCGATCCCGTGTCCTCGTGTTTTAGCACACGGTTTGATTGTCCATAGCTACCACCCCGTTCGCAATTCAAAACAACGAAAGCTTTCCGCCTATTATTTCCGTTGTCCGACCTTAAAATAACAATTCCAAATCCAAGTTTACTAGCTTCGTTCCGAACCCACTCAATCAATTGTTCGCGACTACCGAAGCTCCGATCATTTGTAAATTCTTGCCGAACATCAACCGCATTGATCATAGGAGTAACGTCAATAACCGGATCGTTATTAACGTTGACAATTTCCGGATTTAATACTCCATCGTCTTGCACAATGTTGTCCGGATGCACCATACCTAACAAATGCAAAAATTAGCAAATTTGGCCAAAACTGTTTTTTTTAACTGCCAGGGCATATTTCGGAAGTTCATTTCCGAAATTTATTAGGTGATATATTTCGGAAATGAACTTCCGAACCATATCAGTTTTCAGCATAAATTTGTTGAATCAATGTAGTGAAATAGGGGATGAAATGAGAGATGTTTACCTGAAATTGTAGCTTTCTATGCTCCCTTTAACGTGATCAACGGTTTGAAACTTGATTTTAGGGCGAAAAATTGATGGAGATTGATTGGGTTTTAGAGAGGGTTTTGAGAAGTTTTGGAGAAAAATGATGAAATAGTGAAGGAGGGAAATTTGTATATGCAGCAATATTTTCGGAAATGAACTTCCGAAAATATTCACGGTTTTGAATTTTTTTGACTTCGGAAATGTATCTCCGAAAACACCACTTTTTTGGTGTTTTCGGAGATACATTTCCGAAGTCAAAAAAAATTCAAAAAAAAAAAAAACTTCGGAGATGCATCTCCGAAGTAGGGGCAGTTTTGGGTTTTCGCTGGGGGTGACCCCCATAGGAAGGTGGGTAAAGAAATTTTCACATATATTTTTTAAAATTAAGCAAACTAATATTAGAGATTAAAATTACTTTAAGGATAATTTTCCTGAAATTAAAAAACTTTTTAGTCAAACTTAAAATAACTTTTTTTTAGAAATTAAAAATATATTTAACCAGTAGATAACATTTTAAAATAAAAAAGTCAATTCAATAAATAAATTGGTAATTAGTCACAAATGAAAGATAATACTTGTGTGTGGACACATATTTAAACATACTTATCATTTAAGCAAACACAAATATTATTAGTGTGTTCTGAACTTCTGATAGCGTGTTGAAATGTGCGTGTCCACACTTTCTTGAATCAAATAAATAATTTAATAAATTATGATAAATAGAAAATATAGTGGAAGGATCCGTCCAGGTAATATACCAAAATGAAAATAATGACAAAAATAGAAAGGATATAAAGATGCATCAACGCGTATACCCCCACACACACGCACCCAAGCAAAATCAAACTGTAAAATGGTCCAAAATACTTGGCACTCAACAACACTCGCGTTTCGTTAAAAGAGAATAACCGACACTCAAAACCATTTCTCTGAAAATCTTGAATCCCTTTAAACTAATTAACGGATGAGTGCAGGAAGCAGCAAAGATAAAGAGAAGGCGCGAGTGAGCCGCACCTCACTCATACTATGGCACGCTCACCAAAACGACGCCGCTGCCGTTCGGAAGCTTCTTCAAGAAGATCCCTCGCTTGTCAATGCTACCGATTACGATAACCGCACTCCGCTTCATGTCGCTTCTCTCCACGGATGGATCGAGGTTGCTAAATGCTTGATTGAATTCGGCGCTGATGTCAACGCGCAAGATCGTTGGAAGAACACCGTAATTTGATTCTGATTTTCTTTATTTCTATGTTCTTCTGTTTAATTGAATGGTTAATTAAAATTAAAATGAAATTAAAATTGAAATTGAAATTTAGGTTTTGTTGTTTTTTGGTGATTAGCCTTTGGCTGATGCAGAAGGATCTAAGAGGAGTAATATAATCGAGCTTTTGAAATCGCATGGAGGATTGTCTTATGTAAGTTTTTATTTATTGTTTGTTTTGAATCTTTGGCTTTGTTTAGTTGAGTAATTTCTAGGTTTGACGGTGATGCAGGGTCAAACTGGAAGCCATTTTGAACCCAGGGCGGTTCCGCCGCCGTTGCCTAATAAGTGTGATTGGGAAGTTGATCCTTCTGAGCTTGATTTCTCAAGTTCTGCGCGTATTGGAAAGGTATCTTTACCTTGTGTTTTATTCTTTCATTTGTAGTGTCACTGTAAGTTAGAGAAGATACCGAGATGTTTATTTCAAAACTTGCTTCTTGTGTTTTAGTCAACTCTTTGTTCTATTAATGTTTCTTGACGTAGATAAGGATTATTCTATGAGATTCAAGTTGCGAGTCTTCCTGTCTTGGCAATGAATATAGGCCAAATGAGCTCTCCAATTTGTATGGGTAGACAAAATGTTAGTATATCAGAGTTTGAACCTTGGTCCTTTGAGTATTTCAACTCCTTTGATCCCTTAACTCAAACCCGTTAAGCTACTCAAACTCCCTTCCTTCATATGAGCTCCATTTAAGAGATGGTTGTCTTTCTCGTGATGTTTTTGTTATTGGGGTGGTCATTCAAGGACAGTTGAAAGTATTTTATTGAGAGTATAATGGAACTCTCTCTCTCTCTCTCTTTGGATAGATAGGCATCTTGGTTTCTCCTGGCCTTGTTTTGGACTCTTTTGGATTTTGGTTGTATTCTCCTTGTCTTTGTTACCTACTTATTTGTTATCCGTTATGCAATGGGCTGGATGTTAGAGTAACTGTTGTACTCCATTTCATTAATATATTTTATTTTTCATTAAAAAAAGAGTTTTATTCCAGAGAGTGGCGAGATATTTATTTCAAAACTTACTTTGTGTGTTTTAGTAAACTCTTTGCTCTGCTCCACTTCTGCAACTGTAACTTAGTGTATACATGGATTATTATGAAATTCATTATACTGTGTCTAGGGATCTAGAGTTGTGAGTCCTCCAGTCCTGAGAGTGAAGATCAGCTGTATAACTACATTTAGTTTCGTACTGTCTTTCCCTTGGTGTTTTGTTGTTGCATGTTCATCCAAGGGCAGATGAAGGTGTTATATTTTATTTATGTCTGATTGAGAAAAATAATTAATACAAAAGTTTGTTATTTATGTTAATTACCTCAGTTTTCTTTCTTGTATGCTTGTACTGTTTCTTGCTGTCACTTTTGTTTAACTTTGCTTGATTAATGTTTTTTTCATGCTTCTACTTTTGTTTATTTTCACTGTATTTTCTATCTTTTTTAAACGTACTGTATGCACTCATTTTTTTTCTGCTTCTACCGTTTGTGCTTTGATTTGCCAGCTGTATTTTTGCAATATGCACTTTTACTTTTGCATTTAAGCTATTGATAAACTAAATTTGGATGTTATATTTGGTCTCATGTCAATGATGTATGCAGGGATCTTTCGGTGAAATTTTGAAAGCCCATTGGCGCGGAACGCCAGTTGCTGTCAAGCGCATTCTTCCATCTCTTTCAGAAGATAGAATGGTGATGTAAGATCCTTTCTTTTATCTCTAATTTTTCTTCGGTTTGTTGTTACTAGTTTGCAGTTATTGTGATAAATGTTCTCTGATTGCACGTGGCTTGGCTGATGAATCTGGTAAAATTAATTTCTCCTCTGTGAAGTCTTATATGGGATTATATGAAAAAGTACGAACAAGTAATTCGTTGAAGATATTGTTCAGGTTGAACCTATTATATATATTCTAAACCCATTATATATTCAAACATGTAATCGTGTCTTTTTTAATAAATAATTTTAACTAAATGAAGGGAAGGCGGTTTTTATTGTTTTTGGGGAAGCAGGGGAAGGAGAGGTGCACAGACTTGTAATTAAGCTAGTACCTTTGCTGAAACATACCATACTTTCTCTCTGTCCTAGCTTCTAGGTTTCTTGTGCTATCTCTTATCTGTCAAAGGCTTGTCTTCTGTCTCTCTATATCGTTGTGCTTATTATGTTTGTTAATTTTTAACAGTCAAGACTTTAGGCATGAAGTCAATTTGTTGGTGAAGCTTCGACACCCCAATATAGTTCAGTTTCTTGGAGCTGTTACTGACAGGAAGCCCCTCATGTTAATTACTGAGTATCTAAGAGGGGTATATAATTAAATATAATTCTTTCCAATTAAATTAAGCACTCTAAACCTAAATTTAGGGCTAGTAAACTAATGGAGATTTTCTCTTTAAAGTTTAACTTCTGTCTCATTCATTTATAGGGTGATCTTCACCAGTACCTCAAAGATAAAGGTTCACTTAACCCTTCAACAGCTATCAGCTTTTCTATGGATATTGCCAGGTATGGTACCATAACTTTCTTGCCCCGTCTCATTCATTTATAGGGTGCTTACTACTCAATGCTATAGTTGCAATTGATCTGTATCTTGATTTCTGACTGAGCCAAAATTTGCTTATGAGAATTAGAGATATGCTGTGAAGCAAACGTTAAAATACTGACTCAATATAGTGTTCTCAAATTTTTTAAAATCATTGGGAGGTGTCGAGTTCTTCACTGCAATCTTGTAACCAAGTAAACTAGTCTTAGTCTACGAGTTGTACAGAAAACAGTGAAAGCCATTGAATAATTACAAAATGTAGAACTTGTTCAAAAAAGCTACAAATCAAGTAAAATCTTGCATATATTTTTCTTAAACCATCTTAGAGTGGTTGAATTTTTTGTAATTATTGATTCCTCAGTTAAGGAAACTAGGTCTTTTTGAGCACTTGATGGCAATTTTAATGCATCCTGCATCTTACCAATACCATGACAAAAGCATTTGCAAATCTGAAGGCTTTAGCAAAAATTCAGCTTGATTTAACCTGTTCTTTATGCTAAATTACTAATCTATATTTTTTTGAAATTTTTGGTAGAGGAATGGCCTATCTTCACAATGAACCAAATGTTATAATTCATAGAGACCTAAAGCCAAGGTAAGCTTGTTATTTTCCAGCTCAACATGAATATATCCTCTCAATATGGATGACAGGCTGTAGACTAGTATGTTATGGTGTTAGTTATCATAAATTGAAGCCAATTTTGCTTTTATTCAAGATTGACAATGTTTGAATATTATAAAATATCTTATAATATCTTTTTAATATTAATTCAGAGTATCTTAGAAGGGATTAGTATTGAGTCATTTGTATCAAGTCAATATTAAGCTATTAGCAATAATATTTCTCTCATCTTTTACCTGAAATCCCACAATTTCAAGAGACAATATTGTGTCATGAAAAACTTACATCTGGAATTTATAAGTCTCTGAACTAATTTTGATTTTGAATTTCCAAAATTTCAGAAATGTTCTTTTAGTCAACTCTAGTGCTGACCATTTAAAAGTTGGAGATTTTGGATTGAGCAAGCTTATAACTGTCCAGAGTTCTCATGATGTATACAAGATGACTGGTGAAACTGGGAGCTGTGAGTATTCTAGAAATTATTTTAAGCATTAAATCATTAATTTTCATTCTTAACATAACTAAATTTAATTTGTGGAATAAAAAGATCGCTATATGGCTCCGGAAGTTTTCAAACATCGGAGGTATGAGAAGAAGGTCGATGTGTACTCCTTTGCAATGATTTTGTACGAGGTAATTTTGCTTGCTTAATTATTTATGTTTTACATGATAATATTTGAAGCAACTTTTAAATAACGTCTTCATTTCATGCAGATGCTTGAAGGTGAACCACCTTTCGCAAGTTATGAACCTTATGATGGAGCAAAACACGCAGCTGAAGGGCACAGGCCTGTTTTTCGAGCAAAGGGTTATATCCCTGAGTTGCAGGAGTAAGTCATTTATGAAATATTTTTTGTACTTGTATAAAATTTGCAAGCTTTCTTTGATGATAGCTCTTGATATAATACACTGTTTGAGCAAGTGGTCAACAATTTGTGCTATTATCTAAGTGGAGCGATGCTATTTCCTTGCTCCAAGCCCAAATTCTTTCACATATTAATGGGCTATGTTTGAGGGATATTAATCAGTTCTGATTTTCATCTAATAGCTAACGTTTTTGAGAAAGGGGGCTCAAAATGTACGCTACATGTTTTTTGGTTAAACTAATGTAGACGTGGCTTATTTTCTCTTCTAGATTAGCATACGAAAAGGAGAGTCTGAGTCTTAAAATTGGGGTACGGTTTGAACTTAGAAGTCCACCTACTTAGCTGGGTCTTATTATATTACTCATCAAAATGCTTCCAACAGGGAAGATATTTCATGTTAGAGCTTGCAGCTTCACAGTTGATCATATCCATAACATTTTTAAGTCTGACGTCCCGTTTTTTCAACATCTGACTTTAGATTGATTTAAACTCTTTTCTATGTTATTGTTTTATTTAAGATTTTCAATTGCTTGTGTTCCTAGTGTATGTTTTTGTGTTCTGTTCTGTATAACTAAGCCAAAACACCACCACTAGGCATTTACTATTGTGTGTTTCCCTAAAACCAAAGAAGACATCTTTGATTTTACTTTGCGTAGCAATATATGCTTTAAACTCTCATAGTCTTATTTATAAGATAGAAAGATGATTAAAATAGCGGATACGGTTTTACCCTCCTTTATTATACATGGAAGAATATCGAGAACTATGTACTCACTCTAGCTTAAAATGATTCAACTCTTACTTTTAGCTCTCTAGACAGTTCCCAGAAATATAAAATCTGTACCCCGCACAATAACTTCAGTTTCTCATATATACAATATGTAACAAACATTTAAAAACAGAACAATTGGCATGGGTCATGTACTTACATGATTACATCCATAAACTAGATAAAGCATAATATAAAATTATATATGAGAATGCTGGGGTATAAAAATGATCTCAGCTGTATCAACAAACTTAATTAGACATTCTGAAAGGCTTTGTAGATTAGGCTATTAGAAGTTACAGCAAGTAAATATTAATTTGGTTTATGTTAAATGTTTAATAAGACAGCTTTTGGCTTTAATCATATAGGTAATCTTATGGACTTCGGTCTTTTGCATTTTCTCAGGTTAACGTCGCAGTGTTGGGCTTCTGATATGAATCATAGACCTCATTTCATAGAGATCCTTAAACGGCTTGAAAAGATCAAGGAAAATCTACCTTCAGATCACCACTGGCATTTGTTTGCTTCGTAAATGTTTAATGAGCATTGATATGCTAAGAAATTCAAATGATTTATTTGCCATTACCATTGCTTCCAGATTTATGGATTGATAAAGCTTAACTGGAAAACCTGCAAAAACCAATACGAATTCCAATTCTACTTTCTCATTAAAGCCCATGTCACATCCAAGTGAGCATACATACACGTGTTGTTGGACAAGTTTAATATGGTTTTAAGTGTACAAACTAATTGAAGTAGACCAATCGTACAGTCTGCTGTGTTGTGTTTTCATCTTTTTGTTAAAAAAATTAATAAAAATAATAGTTGTTATCATTCTTATATTTCCGTAGTTGTTTATTTTGATGTTTTCATGTGAATTCTGCTGTTATCAAGATTTACCTCCTTGTGCCGCCTAATCCGTAAAGTGAACGTAAAAAAGAAAATGAAGTTGATTTGATATTTGTTCTTTGTTTTGGGGCTAGAATGTTATTTTCATACATATCGACTCAATCATTTTACTATATTTACATTGTAAAACAAAGTCATCTTCGATTTTTATGTGCTAGGTGAAATATTATAGATACAGACTATATTTCACCTAGCAAAACAAATGCAAATATAGTAAAATAATAATTGCACAAGAGGAAAATTCATGTATAAAAACACGTTACAGAATAAGTGTATTTCTTCTCTTGCGTGAGCATCAGAGTCGTGATTTCACACATGCAGACACAGGATCATCAAAAGATTCAAAACATGTAACACCAAATTCTTTAAGTTCAACTTCAAATAAAATATAATTTCTAAATAGTCCAGTAAAAAAACAAGCCCAAAACAGCTTTTAAACTTACTAAATTCGTTTTCCCACACTTGGGATGTGAAATAAAATAAGTAAAAGGAAAAAAGATAGGAAAGTAAATGATATTTCCTAGCAAATTATCATTGTCTCACTAGATCAGAGGTTAGGAATTGCAATTTCACCCAACCACCATCTTGCTTAACCCTCAAATTGCAGAACATCAATTCCTTTGAAACTCGTCTGGTCACACCTGATTTGCATTTAACAACTGACTACCATTATGCGTCTCCTCTGGGATAAATTAATGCCGGTATATTTTACAAAAGCAGATATAAAATAAACTATCACAATTTTAAATGATTTTCTTTTTCTCGAAGAACGACTTCAAGTGCCATAGTTGCAACCCAGCTACAGATAAGCAGACAAAGAGGGAAAGCAAACTCAACCAGAACATTCTGCTGTCGGTTTTTCTGTTGAGCTCCTGCATTTCTTCTTCTCTGGAAACGAGAAAACATAAACAAGAATAAGAATGATGATTGTTATGATATCTTATGTCAATGTTTTGAATTTAGTATTTATTCAAAAGTAAGAACAATGTTGAAATATCACAAGTGTGTTGAATAAAAGGACTTTCAGCTACCTTTCACGAAGAAAAAACATCTCGTCATGAATGGAAGTAACAGTTTCTTGTAGCTTCTTCAGTTCTATTTCCATTACCTGGTTCATGTGAATGAAAATCATTATTACAATTTCATCAAAGTAATTGAAAACCAAAGAGTTGTGAGGAGATACATCATATCTTCCTCGAATGACGAACAAGTGTGATAACTAGACTTTGACAAGGTTCAGATTTGCTCCAAAATAAGGCACAAAAATGATATCCAGGGAATACCGTAGACTCCATAGAAAATATAGAGAGGAGTGCAACCATTTAATATATATAGCAACCATAAATATATAGCAACCATTTAAGAAAGTCGATTTTGAGAGAAAGCCAAAAAAAAAGAAATCATTGCCAATTAAAGTTACAAATATTACAAATTTACCATTATGGCTACAAATATTAACTCCATTTATATCTACTTATTTGGATCAGGATTTTCTACCGTCACAGAATCCTCGCAGTCAACAAGTATGGACTGTCTAATCAAGATCCAACGGTTCACATTTCAAATTTTATCTTGTACATTCTTTTAAAATCAATATTCCGAACTTAAAATCTGAAACATCTATCAAGATCAGACAATCCATAATTGGTGGTTAGTAGTTTATGATGTCACTAATACTTTAGATATCTAGCGATCTTAACTTAATAAAACATAGTCATCCAGAACCAGATCATAAACACTAGATATCATAGCCTCACAAAATGTCAACATAGCCACAAATGCCACGGTAGTAATACTCATTTCAGTCCATATGAGCTCTCCTTATAAAAAAAACTATGTGCAGATGCAAATGCAACTAAACATTTGTTTAGATCCGCGCTTGCATAGAAAATCTCCGTCCCAATCTAAGTTGGACGCAATATTCATGAAGCTACAATGTAAAGCTTCTGTGCAGCTGTGATTTCATAAAAATCCAACACGGATCCAAACATAGTGCCCCTAAATCTTTAGGGAGGGGGGACTTTTTATCTGCAGAAGGCTAGAAGGAACCTAATCAACCTATTCACAAATATACACAAGTCACAATATTACAAAACTAAACCTACAGAAAGCACCACCAATGAAACATAGAATAACTATACTTTATAACCAGCACAATTAATTAAAAAACATATCAGTAAAACAAATTTAGTAAGTAGTGTTTAACTAAACCCTCACTTAAATGTATATCTAGTTTCTGATTGATTGTACTAACTGACTCTAGATTTAGCAAGTAACAACACAATACTAGATACCAAATTAATTGAGCAATATATCATATTAGAGATTTGAATACTCACATCAACTTGACCTTTCTTAGCAACCTTAGACCAATCCTTAGCTGCTACACCAGTCTTCCATTCCAAATCAATAGTCAACTTCACCTCTGGTTTGCTATCCACAGCCCAGAAACAAGTCATATAGTCTCCAGCTTCCGCTGCAACAAATGCAAATTGACCTGATTGAACACGATCTCCATAGTGATAGTTGTTTCCATGAGACGAAGTCACCTAAAAAAAAGATCAAACATACAATTACCCATTAACGATAAACAATTGAATTTGATTCAAAGTAGAGAGATTCAATACTGGGCAAGAAAAAGTTTTGATTTTTATTTTTGGAAGATGGACTATATATTACCCTAACGGTGATTCTATGGGAATCAGGTAAAGGGTAACCCTCGTTGGGATTAACGACGGAGTACTTTCCAACTGTCATGGAATTGCTCTTCATGTCTTCGGAGATGCATTTGGTTGTACCGGATTGGATTTCGAATCTGAGGGATTCGGTGGAAGAAGAAAACAGCATC
Organism: Vicia villosa; assembly: GCF_029867415.1. Taxonomy (NCBI): domain Eukaryota; kingdom Viridiplantae; phylum Streptophyta; class Magnoliopsida; order Fabales; family Fabaceae; genus Vicia; species Vicia villosa. The sequence goes on along the minus strand of NC_081184.1, from coordinate 129,346,859 downwards.
AAAAGAAGGAGTGAAAGATGGAAAAGAGGTTTTTGGTTAAGGCCAATAATGGTTGTCATAGTGGATGGAAGTGAAAATCAAAGAAAGTTGAATATTGATAGGGATTGTGGAGGAGGAGACGGTGAAGAAAGAGAAAGGAAAAAGAGAAACAGAATTTAGAAGAGCTTCAATGTTTCCAACAAAGCAAGTTACCAACTACGGGTGAACTCAACAAGGATGTCAAACTTGGGGTTCTTACGTGGGTGTCTTTCATTGGAGGATACACGTATGTCTATTTAAGATCTTTTGCGTTTATTTCTTTTTTTCTTTTGCGTTTAATCAGTTAGGTTAATTCAGACTAAATTCTCTCCACCTTTTTTGGTTTTAATTTCTCCAAAAAAATTGATTTTTTTTTATAAATTAAGTTTTCTACCTACAAATATACTTTTAGCTAAAAAAAAAGTCATGATAAAATAAAGGAATAATTTTTCTCTTCACATTTAATTATTTATTATTTTTAATTATTAAATTAAAAATAATTAATCATCAAGATGTAGAATAAATTATAAATCTAATAAGGGAGTAAATCATAATAACCTACTCTAAGAATATTCATCTTTGAGGAGAGATATTCTTACTCCAAGAGTAAGTTATCTAGACTTACTCCTCGTCATGATCCTTGATTATTGTCAATCTAATGATTAAAGTTAATGAAGTATTATTTTTCTCAATCTAATCTTATTAACAAATGTTGGGTTGGTCTTAAGAGATTAATCTGGTCATTGGTCATAATTTCTAAGTCTTTATTAGTGTCCACAATTTGTTCTAATTGATACGCATTTTTATTTTCTTTCTTATCTAAAAGTTTATTTAAGTAGGAAGTGTTTTGAGTTTGGCTTAAAGTGGTAGTCCTATATGAGCTAGCCTCCTCATCCATTATTGTTCTAGGTTGGCCAATAAAAGAATTCATATTTTCAAATGTTTTTTTAACTTCTTATGTGTTATAAGTTAAGAAGTGGTTTTAGTACTCCTTGTTTTTCTTTCAATACTTATTTGTGAGAATTTTTCATCTAAAGAATCTGTGAGATTTTGGATCGAACTCTAGTATGGCCGAAGGGTAGCTTCTTGGTTCGACAGGGTTAAGCATGAAGTCGAAGGTTGTTCACATGCTTGTGTCGAAGATGCTAGGGTTGTTAGCATGTTAAATTAGGTTTTAGTGTTTAAACCCTAATTTGTTAAGTTAGCTTGTTTATTAAGTTGACTTGTGTAATGGGCCTTGTGGAAAAAGCCCATTAGTTAGTATGTTAGGTTTTATTATAAATAGCATACTAGTCTCTCATCATTGCTAAGCTGCAAATCCTAATTTAGGGTGAGAGAGGTTATTTTGTTATTCTTGTAAACTTGTAATCTTGTTTTAAGAGAAAGTAAAAGAATAACGGTTATAACCAATTATTGTGTTCTTCTTCTCCCCTATAATTCCCTATTATACTTTGTTATTGGTATCGTTTTTCACAACAAATTGGTGCGGTGAGCGTGGAGAAGATGCCTTCAACAAAGTATGAGATTGAAAAGTTCACCGGAGTGAATGATTTCGGTCTGTGGCGCTTGAAGATGAAAGCCCTACTGGTTCAGCAGGGTTGTTTGGAAGCGTTGAAGGGAGAGGCAGCCATGAATGCAGAATTGACGGCAGCGGAGAAGACGAATATGATCGAGAAAGCACACAGCGCAATTTTGTTGAGCCTTGGTGATAAGGTTCTCCGGCAAGTATCAAAGGAGACGACGGCATCAGGGTTATGGGTGAAACTTGAAAGTTTGTATATGACCAAATCGCTGGTAAATCGACTCTACCTGAAGCAAGCTTTGTATTCATTCAAGATGATTGAAGACAAAGTATTGGCTGAGCAGTTGGATATGTTCAACAAGCTGATTCTTGATCTTGAAAATATTGATGTGAAGATCGATGATGAAGATCAAGCGCTGTTACTATTGTGTTCTTTGCCTCGATCACATGCTCACTTCAAAGAAACTCTCTTGTATGGAAGGGAGTCCCTGACGTTTGAAGAAGTTCAATCAGCCTTGTACTCTAAGGACTTGAATGAACGAAAGGAGCATAAACCTTCGACTGTTGGCGAAGGTTTGGCCGTTAAAGGAAAACTCTTACGAAAGGATGGTAAGTTCGACAAGAAGAAAGGCAAAAGTCAGTCGAAGACTTACAGTGGCGAAGCATCTGGCATTCGATGCTACCATTGTAAGAAGGAGGGTCACACAAGAAAGGTGTGCCCTGAACGCTTGAAATATCATGGAGGTAAGGATAATGGCAACGCTGCCATTGTTCAAGATGATTTCGAATCATCTGATGTTCTTGTGGTTTCAAGCAGTGACTCTAAGAAGGAGTGGATTATGGATTCAGGTTGCACTTGGCACATGACTCCAAACAAAGACTTGTTCGAGGAATTATGTGATCAAGATGGTGGATCAGTATTGCTGGGAAACAACAAGGCTTGCAAGATTGCAGGTGTTGGATCTGTGAGATTCAAGCTCCATGATGAGTCAATAAGGTTGTTGACTGAAGTCAGGTATGTTCCTGATTTGAAGAGAAATCTGCTTTCTCTTGGTGAATTCGACAAGAAAGGATATGTTTTCCAAGGAGAGAAAAGTATCCTAAGAGTCATGAAGGGTTCGAAGGAAGTCTTGAGAGGCGTGAAGAAACAAGGCTTGTATACCCTTGAGGCTGAAGTTGTAAGTGGTTCGACAAATGTTGCATCCACGAAACCTTTGTCGAAAACAGAAATCTGGCACATGAGATTGGGCCATGTCAGTGAAAGGGGTCTGGTCGAATTAGGGAAACAAAATCTGCTTGGTGGAGACAAAGTCGAAAAGCTGAAGTTTTGTGAACCCTGTGTACTTGGAAAATCTTGCAGAGTGAAGTTCAACAAAGGCAAACAAAGAACACATGGATCCCTTGATTACATCCATGCTGATCTTTGGGGGCCTGCAAGGTGTCCATCACATTCAGGAGCAAGGTATTTTCTATCCATAATAGATGATTATTCCAGAAAATTATGGGTATTCATCCAGAAGACTAAGGATGAAACTTTTGAGAATTTCAAAAGTTGGAAGACTCTGGTTGAAAATCAGACTGGCAGAAAGGTCAAGAGGTTGAGAACCGACAATGGCCTTGAATTTTGCAATGAGGCATTCGACAGTTTTTGTGCTGCCTCTGGTATTGCAAGGCATAGAACTACTGCAGGTACTCCACAGCAAAATGGTTTGGCTGAAAGGTTTAATCGAACTATTTTGGAGAGAGTCAGATGCATGTTGACTAGTGCGGGGTTAACAAAGGTGTTCTGGGCTGAGGCTGTTTCGACAGCAACATATCTGATAAACAGATGTCCTTCGACAGCGTTAGATATGAAGACACCTGAAGAAGTTTGGTCGGGACATCCACCAGATCTCGACAAACTGAGAGTATTTGGCTGCGTAGCATATGCTCACATTAGGCAAGACAAGGTCGAACCTAGAGCTCTGAAATGCATGTTCATGGGATACCCAGAAGGAGTCAAAGCTTATAGGCTATGGTGCCTAGAGCCAGGTCACAGGAGGTGTATCACCAGTCGAGATGTTGTTTTCAATGAAGCTGAAATGGCTTTTAAGAAAACTGATGATGTTGGTCGAAGTACAGAAACATCTGACGAAGAGCTGGAACAGGTAGAGATTCCTGTTGAGGTGGAGCATGTTGATGCTGAATTGCATATCCCAGATGAAGTCGAAGAAGAAGCGGAAGATGCTGAAGTTGAGGAAACTGACGATGACTACCTATTGTCGAGAGATAGGTCGAGAAGAGTCATCAAGCCACCTCAAAGACTTGGATATGCAGATCTTATAGCTTATGCCTTAATCTCTGCAAGTGAGGTTCTAGACGAAGAACCTAGAGACTATAAGGAAGTTATGAGGAGTCGAAATAAGACTGAATGGCTGAAGGCCATGGATGATGAGATGAAATCTCTTCATGATAATCATACTTGGGAACTAATCAAGAAACCTGATGGGGCAAGGTTAGTCAGCTGTACATGGATTTTCAAAGTTAAGGAAGGAATTGAAGGAGTGACGTCGAAAAGATACAAGGCAAGGTTAGTTGCAAAGGGTTTCACTCAGAAAGAAGGTGTCGACTTTAATGATGTGTTTTCTCCTGTTGTGAAGCATAGGTCCATTCGAATGTTGCTTGCCATGGTGGCACAGTTCGATCTTGAACTGGAACAGATGGATGTGAAGACTGCGTTCTTGTATGGTGATCTAGATGAAACGATTCTGATGAGGCAACCTGAAGGGTATGTCGAAAAGGGGAAGGAAGATTATGTGTGCAAGTTAAAGAGATCTTTGTATGGGCTGAAACAATCTCCTCGATAGTGGAATAGGAGATTCGACAAGTTCATGGCACGCATAAGTTTCATTAGAAGTCAGTTCGACCACTGCGTTTACTTCAGATTTCGACCTGGTAATTCATTTGTTATTTTGTTGCTTTATGTGGATGATATTCTCATAGCAAGCAACAATGTTGAAGATGTGACGAGGGTGAAGGCTGAACTCAATAAGGAGTTCGATATGAAGGATCTGGGAGCTGCTTCCAGGATTCTTGGAATTGACATTCGAAGAGATAGAAAGAAGTCGAAGTTATGCCTATCTCAAGAGGCATATCTACGGAAGATTCTTGAAAAATTTGGTATGTCGAATTCGAAGCCAGTTGTGACTCCAACAAACCCTCAATTCAAGCTGAGTATTGATCAGTGTCCCAGTACTGATGTCGAAAGAGCCTATATGAATAGCATTCCGTATGCGAATATAGTTGGTTCTTTGATGTATGCTATGGTTTGTACTAGACCCGACATAGCTTACGCAGTAAGTCTTGTAAGCAGGTACATGGCGAATCCTGGAAAGGCTCACTGGCAAGCATTGAAGTGGATTTTAAGGTACATAAATGGGTCTCTGAATAGAGTACTAATTTATGGTGGAGCCTTGGGTGAAGATGGTAAAGCAGTAATCGAAGGATATGTCGACTCTGATTATGCAGGTTGTATGGATTCCAGGAAATCTATTTCTGGATATGTTTTCACTATGTTTGGCACAGCAATTAGTTGGAAAGCAACACTTCAGAAGGTTGTTGCTCTATCAACCACTGAAGCGGAGTACATTGCATTAACTGAAGCTGTGAAAGAAGCATTGTGGCTTGAAGGTTTTGCGAAGGAGCTGAAACTTCAAGGTCGAGGTATCACTGTTAAATGTGATAGTCAAAGTGAAATACACCTGTCGAAGAATTCAGCCTATCATGAGCGAACTAAGCACATTGATGTGAGGCTGCATTTCGTTAGAGGAGTAATCGAGCGTGGAGAAGTTCAAGTGCTGAAGGTTTCGACTGAAGACAATGCTGCTGATATGATCACCAAGACATTACCGAGTTGCAAGTTTTTCCACTGTATGCAGTTGATAAAGCTGCATGAAGAAAGCTAGTTTGTTCCCTTGATGTTGTAGAGTTAGATCCAAGGTGGAGATTTGTGAGATTTTGGATCGAACTCTAGTATGGCCGAAGGGTAGCTTCTTGGTTCGACAGGGTTAAGCATGAAGTCGAAGGTTGTTCACATGCTTGTGTCGAAGATGCTAGGGTTGTTAGCATGTTAAATTAGGTTTTAGTGTTTAAACCCTAATTTGTTAAGTTAGCTTGTTTATTAAGTTGACTTGTGTAATGGGCCTTGTGGAAAAAGCCCATTAGTTAGTATGTTAGGTTTTATTATAAATAGCATACTAGTCTCTCATCATTGCTAAGCTGCAAATCCTAATTTAGGGTGAGAGAGGTTATTTTGTTATTCTTGTAAACTTGTAATCTTGTTTTAAGAGAAAGTAAAAGAATAACGGTTATAACCAATTATTGTGTTCTTCTTCTCCCCTATAATTCCCTATTATACTTTGTTATTGGTATCGTTTTTCACAACAGAATCTATAGATACTTTTAACTCTTCTGACCCATTAATTGGACTTTTATTGTTTACCGGCTCCTTTAAGGTCATTAAAATTTGTTTATTATAATTTATATTTTCTCTTAATAATTGTTCTAAAATTTCTAATTTCTTTTCTTGTTTATCTAAACAAGTTTTGAGGTAATTTATATTGGACTCCATTTATGGCTCAGATCTCAAGCTCGTGTAGTCAGATTCATGTGATCAGAGTTATGTGCAGGGAATTTAGTCTGTTTCATATCCATCTTCATCAAAATTTATAGAACCGTCAGGATTTGTTGGATTAAACCTCCTAAAATTTAGAGTGATTTTTGGTTGGATTTTTCTATGGTTTCTCATTATGTAGTATACTTGTGAATGATCTCCATAAAATGTCCTTCAAAAAAATCTAAATGTTGTGAAGTAAAAGTGAATTCAATTAAATTACTGACTAGACATTTCAATTCATGTTCTTCAAAATCTTTTTCTATTATGTCTTGTAATGTTTCTAATATTATTTTTTCTTGAAAATAAGAAAATTTTAATTTCTGTAAAATAATTTTAACTAGATCAGGATATGAGAATGTCTTAAGTAAATATGTTATTTTTTCATCAAAATTTTAAATGAACAAGAGTCCTGATAATTGTTTGGTGGAATTAAGTTCAGAATAATCAAATCCAAAATAATTTGAAAAATACCTCTGTGTTGTGAAATTAGAATTTTTATTTTCGAGTTCCATAATGTAAGTTTATTTTCTCTTGAGTGAAAGGTGTTTTTGATTAATATTATTATTCCTTCTTCCTATTGCTTCTTTCCCTTGAGGTATGAGTTCTTCACACTTGTTAAACTTATTTATTTATTTATGTTTATTCTTATTACTAGTAAATAGTCATTGTTTATCTAAGAATCTCACCTTTTCATCCCTAACCTACTTCCATAGAGTTTCTTCCAGAGACAACCTATGCGTCAATGTTCCTTATCGTCTAAGAACCTCATCCTAGCGGTACTATTTTTCCTTCTGGACTTTCCCTATCGGATTATTTATTTAGGCTAGAACACATTCAGTTCAAGCAGGATTTACGTCTTTTGATTGTGAGATAAACACGAATTAATACTAGTAATAAAAATAAACATACATGAACAAGTTAAACTAAATGCTTAAAAACTCATACCTTTTGAGAGCAATAGGAATCAGGAATAAGGAATTTAGTGTTGGAAATTAAGACTAAGCATGTTGAAAAGCATATATTACTGATTTCATATTTGATTGCATATATTGAGTTTTTAGTATATGTACAAACATGATGAGAGTTTCCTTTTATAGGTGAAAGGAAGTCTCTAGAGAACAATACTTTATTGTTTTTACATTACAAAAAGATAAGGTACTATTTTCTAACCTTATCTAAAGCACTATTTACTTTAATACAAACAAAAAAAAACTTTACCTAACTTTACCTAATAATAATATACATGATAAAAGTTGAAAGGGACAGGCCCCTTTCATAGCCTTATGAATCAGGATTACCCTTTCATATCTTGGAAGGGTCAAGTAACTGTTCCCTTAATAATTGTCTTTTTCAGCCTCTTTCTTGTCGGCAATAATTTCTTTAATTTTGCGTCATCAGTGACGTATCTTTTTTGCAATTTACACAATTAATGGATTATCTTGTGAAGATTCTGAGGATCCTAATCTTTTTTCCCAGGATGTGCTTCTTCTCCTGTATGCCTCTACCAATTTCGGCCTCGAATGTTTGACTTCAAAAGAAAAAAAGAATTTTTTTGTAATATCTGAGTTACAATAAGTTTTCCCTGTTTTATCTTCTCTTAGAAGTTTTTTTCGTCCATTTTGTATTTGGACCAGCCAAAGTCTTTGGAAATTATTTTGGCTCTAGCAATTTCTATTTGTTGTGGGAGATCTTCCAAGTGTAAGGTCTTTGGACCTGAGTTTTGTAATTGGAATTCTTCAAATTCAATGTCCATATTCTTGAAATATAGCCAAATTAAATGATGACATGGACATTTATTATGAAAATCGGGATATAATGATGTTATTTCGAGTTTTGCATTTTGTGGAAATTCTGGAATTATGGTTTCTAATGTATCTGCTAGAAATGCCGGTAAGTATGGTGTGAAGTCATATAATGGTGGAACATTAATTACACTTACCAGTCTGTCTATGTTTAAGAAAATTGGTTAATGTTATAGGGTAATCTCTAAATTTGAAGGGTTTAAAAGTTGGCAAAGAGATCCTTGCATTCCTAATGGCAGAATCTAGTTGACAATAGCATTCACCCTCTTGATTTTCTGGGCAGTCTTCAAACATGTTTTGACATTGTTTATAATTATTGTGAACAAAATCTTATTAAGTGGAGATTCCGTTATGGATAATTTGGTTGTTACAAATTTGGCCCAAGGCTTCTTGTAACAAAATAAATGTTTTTATTCCCATTTCTTCTACAGAAGTCTTGGGAGGTGTCTAAATCGATGGTTTTGCCAAATTTACCAAACTTGTGGTGATTTTTGGGTTTTTTTGTAGAATTTAATGTTTCGCTAAAATTTTTTTGTTCTTTCTGTGGAATTTGTGGTCTTAAAGGAAACTTCTTTTCCTTTGCCTTTAGGAACAATGTTTTGAATTTCATGTAAAAATTCTTGGTCACCAAAGGTTTCCAAGTGTTTAAAATAATTTTGGTATTTAAGAACTCGTGGTGATATAATAATATCATTTCCACAATTCTTAAGTACCGTGTCTATGGCCTATTGTATATCATAAAATCCTTTATACAAGGGTTGACCATACCTTGGAAATAATTTAATTTCTTCAATTAATTGGGCCATTTCTTCCCAATCTAAATAAACTCTGGCTTTTGGACCAGTGAATAATGTGTAGCAAATAAATGATTTTTTTTGCTAAAATGTCTTCCAGTAGCAAAATAAGATGCTAATGCATTTATTACTGCTACTTTCTTGTTGTTACCTTGAGAGGTGGTGGATAAGTTCCAAATGTTGTCTAATTGACATGTTTCTTCCTCTTTGAGCTGATTTCTCAAAGATGTTTTGAATTGTTCCTTTTCAGGAAATGTCTTTAATTTGATTACATCAAAGTCATTGACTTTGCCTTCCATTTGTAATGTCTGAATTTCTTGTATTTTTCTGAAAAATTCAGGCACAATTGCTAATTATGTAACAATTTTTTAGATGATAAATCTGGTATTTTATTATCCTTTCCTTTAATATGTTCCCATTTTATCTTAAATCCTCTATTTAATACAAATTCTCTAAATTTAAGCCATATATTAGAGGTTAATTTTCTTTCATTTTTTATATCTGCAAATTTTACTATTGCTTCACAATCAGGTCTAATAGTAATTTGTTTTTTTGGATAAAATAAATAAAGCAAATTTTTCCAACACATAAATAATAGCTAAAATTTCATAGTCAAGGGATATTAAATATCCTTTTTCTTTGAAAGTTCCTAAAGTATATCTACAAATTTTTTCTAATGACTTCAAAGAAAATTCATTGGGTTTTTTTATTAAGATTCCTCCCCATCCTAATTTACACCCATCAGTTTCTATAATTAAATAATCTGATTCTAATGGCAAAGCCAATGGTTCTAAAGCTTTAATTTGTTCTTTCAATTGTTGAACTATTTTGATGTCTTGATCATTGAATTTTCTAACTCCTTTTTGTTGTACCTTATTATATAAGAGAGAAGTTAATTTAGACAATTTTTAAAATATGGCCTAACATAATTTACTAATCCTAGAAAAGATTGTAATTGTTTTAAGTCTTCCAATTTATCTGGAAATTCTAAAATCTTTCTAGAAATATGAGACTGTAATTTAATAGTTCCATTTCCTATTTCTTCCCCAAAAAAGAGATATAATTTTTTCCAATTTCAATTTTCTTTTTTGATATTATTAAACCATGTTTTTCGAATAAGGAAAAAATTATATATAAATGTTAGATGTTCTTTTTCCGATTTAGAAAAAACAAGAACATCATCAATATAAACACAAGTAAAATTGTAACATTCCCTAAAAATGTCATCCATCATTCTTTAGAAAATTTGTGGAGCATTTTTAAGTCCAAATGACATAACTAGCCATTCAAAATATCCTAATGGACAAGAGACTCAATGCTATCTTTATGCATTTTTACTTGCCAAAAGCCTGATTTTATATCAAATTTAGAAAAATCAATTTTTACCTTAAATTTTGTTAATTAAAGTGTCTTTGTCAGGTATACAGTACACGTCTTCAAATGTATTGTCATTTAATCTTCTATAATAAAAAACCATTCTAGATTGTCATTTTTTCTTTTCCGCTTCTCTTTGAACAATAAAAGCAGGGGTTCTGTGTCTAGAATTTGATTTTTGAATAATTCCTAATTTCAACAATTGGTTAATGTGCATTTAAATTCTTCTTGTTCCCAATTGCCATACTTGAAATTAGGTGATTTAATAGTAATATCTGGGTTGATAATTTCTAACTTACATAGAGTTTTATTTCTTTCCCAAAATTTTGTAGGATTTTCTCCTATTATTTCAATTTTTCTAATTTTTTAATTATATGTTCTAAGTTATAATTTTGTAGGTTTTTTGTGAAATTTGTAGTATCTATTAAGTGTAACTCACTTTCTATACCATTGTCTATGTCTAAATCTAAATCTTGTTGTTCTATATTATTGCAAGAACATTCATCCTTATTTCCCTTGCAATTGCAGGTTTCAGATTTTATTTGTGGTTTAAAGTTTGAAATAATAGGTATTAATGAAAAACTTTTAATTATTGTCACATAATCCTTGCTAATACTAATTTGTCCAGAATTATGAAGAATAAAGTCTAATCCCATAATAACAGGAACAGAAAGATTCATGTCTCTGACCCAAATGTTTGACCATTGATAATAATCAGACCAATAATTACAATTTGTCTGGAATTTTACTTGGATATTTTTAAATTGTGAATCTGTCAATAATTTAGTTCCATCAAACCGTGTAGAATATGATGGTTTTACTTTAACAATTTTATTTTTTAAACCCTCTGGGATTATTTTTACATCTATAGTAGATGAAGTTTCTCCATAATCTACTAAAATTAGTAAAGTATTTTCATAACCATTAATATTAATTTTTGCTGGTATTATAATTTGTATTAATTTATCTTTATTGCAAATTAGTGGAACAGGAAATTCACAAGGTTTTTCTATATTATTTATAATGTTAACTTCTTCTTGAGTAATTTTGGTTAATTTAAAATTAGTTTTATAGGCTGGTTATTTTCCTTTTTAAATAATTTCTGTTAATTTTTTAATATTTTCTTCTAAACATTCAAGTCTTGCTTTTAATTTGTCTACCTTATTTTCTAAGCTTTTAAACTTGATTTCTACCTTATTTTCTGAATAATTTTTATCTTTTGGGGGATTTGAATTTTCTAGGATTTCTTGAATTTTGTTTTCTATGCTAAAATATTTTTAAATGCAATTTGAACATATTTGTTTTAAATAAATTTGACATTTCCATCTTTTATCAAAAGAAGAAAACCAATTACATTTAAAGCATCTAATATTGTCACTTCCAGCTTTGTAGTTCCAATTATGGTCACAATCTAAAGATTTGTTTTTTGGCTCCATTATTTTATTTAAAAGTGATTTTTTTCAATTTTTCTAACAAAATATAATTATTATTATTATTTTCATCTTCGGAAAGAATTTCAATTTCTTCATTTTCTATTCCTTCTAGAGAGCAAATACTCCAAATTTCACAGTTGTCTGAAATATCTGAAGTTATTTCTAAAATATCTTCTTTTATAGTAGATATGAGATTTTATTCTCTTGTAAATAAGTTTTGTTTGTTTGGACAAACAGAAGATAAATGTCCAGATTTGCTACAAGCAAAACAAGTAATTGTATTTCTATAAGTCTTGTTAGGGTTATATTTTCTGACATGTTTTTCTTTGTTTAAATACGGTTTTTCTTGTTAGGGTTATATCATCTTAAGGAAATAATCGTAGTTACCATCACCAAAATAATAAGTTGATTCAAAGTAAGACCTGGTCACCTTTATTCTTTTATAGTTTGTAACAATTTTTACTCATTTAAACTTACTTTTCAAACAAACCCCCCAATTTAAACAATTTTAATACTTTTGAATTGCGTTGTTATAATAAAATAATACATGTGGATACAAACTTTGATTTTATTTCCTAATGACATTTTAATACACCTGCTAAAATATTCATCAAATTTTTGACGACGTTGTCAGATATTATTGAATTATTTCAACAAGACAAGATTGAAGATTGATAACTTATTACTTAATTTTATTTTAATTCCATGATATAATATGCTATAGGACGGTCATGATTTAAGAATTGCATTCTGTTATTGGATTTTAATTATTAATTATTTAATAGTTTTTATATTAAATAATTTAATTTTAATTGATCAGTGTCATTAATTTTTTTCTTTTTTATTTAGGTGTAGCTTTATCCTAATTAATCTTACATTAATCTTAATTAGTTTTTTTATAATTAAAATAATATAAAATCTAAATAATCATCTTTTCATCTTCGAACACTTATCATATTCCTCTTCTTTCCATTTTCCATTGAAGAACACACAAATTTCAACACAAATTGCCGGAAAAAAATATTGAGCTAGTAAGAAATTAGGGAAATTATTTACACTTCTGAAAACTTAATTTTTTTCCACATCTATTATCCTTCTCTACAAATTTATTGAATATGCCACAAATATCTCATATTCACATCATTGCTCTTTATTTTTCTTTATACTCGTAAATAATAATCCTAGTAAAATTATCAATCAACAGCATTTTTTATTTTAAGAAAAATTTAAAACTATATATAATTGGTGAATAAATAATATATCAGAACTATACCATTTTTTAATAAGATTATATATAACAGAAAATAAATTGTTACAAAAAGGAGTGAGGGGACAACACCAAAACCCACTCAGCTAGAACAAAACCTAAAAAAGGCAAACATGCCTGTTTTTTACAAAATCGCCTCTTAAAAAATCAGGAATCGCAATAAAGTTAATGTAACTTGAAATCGTTAGCACTGTATTATCCTGAGAGTCTAGACAAATATTTCCTACTTTGTAACTGTGAGTTGCAAGAAAGGACATATTAGTCGTAATATTGACACAATTAATCCATCTAGTACGGATTTGCCAAGGAACATTGAAGGGAGGAGAGAAAGCATGAACCAGCGCTATAGAATCGGTTTCTAACCAAATATTCCTCCAATCTTTCTCATGAGTGAACTCAATTGCAAACATTGCACTAGTAAGTTCAACAATGAGAGAGTTGGAAACACCAAGAAATATAGCAAAAGCTCCAAGGAACCTACTATCAAAGTCTCTAGCAATACCACCACAAGCCGAGGTACCCGGATTTTCTTGAGAAGCACCATCACAATTGATTTTGATCCAATCCCATGGAGGTGGCTTCCAAATAACTTCTAAAATCTTAGGAGCGCAGGGGGGTTGAATAGAAACTTTAAAATACTTGAGAATTTAAAAGTATTAATGAATGAATGAGTTTTAAATATGTTTCCCGTCAACCTACAAACCGAGATAATTCCATAAATAACGGAGGAAGGGAGGTAATTTTATCCCTGAATCTTTGACAATTACGAGCTAACCAGATTGAATTAAAAATTTGAATAATCGCCACTTTGAAAATCAACTTGTATTGATTAGACCAAGCCCTCTTGCAGATGCACCAGATATCTTCCCAGCAACAAATCCTAGTATTGATGTTCAAAGAAAAGATAAGCCACTTCCCCCAAACCCAACTCCACCAATCTAATTGAACGCCCGGAATACGCTTAAAGTTATAAGCCTCCCGAAGAGGAAGCTCACATGAGTTAGAATGGTTCCAAATGCTCTTGTCCGGGCGAAGTTCGATAGGAAAGTGACAATTCCTTATACGATTCTGAATTGAGACCAAAATAAATTTGGCTGCATTAGTAAAATTCCATTTACCATCAATGATAAAGCTACTGACCATTAAAGACTCATCAACAGTAGGTGTCTCTAGAGCCAATTGAAGCGGTTCGCTACACCAACAGTCTTCTCAAAAATTAATCTGCTCACTGTTTCCCAGGAGCCAAGAAGAGTTGTCGCAGATGGTCGGGATTTCGGCTTTGATACTCGACCAGATCGAAGAGAAGATATGGTGGTTGATGACATTGTGTTTTTTCAAAACACGACTTCTAAGCAAGTTAGCCCAAGTTTCATCTGATTTGAAGAAATACAAACCAAGTTTTAATTAGCAGACTCATTAAGTGCGCTTATGGAACGAATGCCAAGCCCTCCTTTCGATAACGACTTACAAACGCTTTTCCAAGCTATAGTCACCACTTTACTAACCGTGACGTCCCCACTCCAAATGAAATTACGGGATGCCTTATCGATACGTCTAATCAACGAAAATAGCCAAGCATAAATCATAATCGATTGAATGAGCATGCTATGGATCGATGATTTCACAATTTCAACTTTGCCCGCAAAGGAAAGCAGTGAGCCTTTCCAAGCTGCCAGCTTCACAATGATTTTATCGACAATCGGATAAAGAAATATACTTTTTGGTCTACCTTTAAAAATAAGAACTCCAAGATATAATAACGAAGAAACACCAATATTAAACCCGAAATCGTTCGCAAGAATATTTAATCTAGAATATGTCATGGCACCTCCAAAAATGGAGGACTTCTCACAATTGATCAGCTGCCCAGAAATTGCAGAGCACTCCTTGAAAATAGCAGCCAGAGAATTAATATTTGATAAACTCCCCTTGCAAAACAGTAACACGTCATCCGCAAAAAAGATGTGTGAATGAACTGTAACTGTCCTAGAACCCGAAATCAAATCAATACAGCCCTCTTCCACTTTAATTCAAATAAACCTGCTTAAAACATCTTCTGCAAGTTAGAAAAGGAGAGGTGATAGTGGATCACCTTGGCGAACCCCTAGAACATTTAAAAAAAACCATGCTTCGAGCCGTTAATAGCAATAAAAATCCAAACAGATTGAAGGATATTAGAAATCCATGCAAATTTTTGTATTTTTTAATGAGTTGAAAATTTTATGTTATGAAATTTTAGTGATCTTTGATAAATAAAAATTTGAGTGGGGCTGTGTTGTGTTCCTAAAATAGAAGAAAAAGAAAAAGAAAAAAAAATTATTTTTTGTATTGTCTAGTATGATAAAGAAATACATATATTAGTGTTTTACTAGATTGATACAGAAGTTAATTTAATATTAACTGATTACAGAGGAAGAACTTTTTTTTAAGAAGAAGAATTTTACAGAATTTGTATTTTTGAAAGAGAATAAAAAATATTTATGAATTTTTGGTTATTGATTGATATTGAACAATGTTATTGAGTTTTTTTTTTTACTATAAAGATGTTAATCTATTGATATTGATTGTTTAAGTTGATTAAATAAAATTATATTATATATATATATATATATATATATATATATATATATATATATATATATATATATATATATATATATATATACATATATATAATTTATGAGGAGGGTTATATTTATTCGAGTAAGTTATCAACAATTACTCCCCATCTTGACCATTAATTTTTTTTAATCTAATGGTTAAAATTAATGAGTAATTAAATATGGAGAGAGAAATTCAATACTCATTAATTTTAACCATTAGATTGAGAAGAATTAATGGTCAAGATGGAAAGTAAATATTGATAACTTACTTTTAGAGTAAATATAACCCTCTCATAATTTATATATGATATTTATATTGTATAATTTCGGAATGACTCAATAACCTACAACTGCATGTCAAACTATGGTGGACCAAAACTAATCTGATCCAAGACACCTATATAAAACCTCTATTATCACCTCATACAAATAAATTGAAACCCATAAAATATTGATTATGAGAAATGATGCATCCATGCTACATTAAAAACCCATAAAATATTGATCATGAGAAATGATTCATCTATGTTACATTAAAAACCCATAAAATATTGATCATGAGAAATGATGCATATATATGTTACATTAAAAATAACTAGGTGGTAGTTTAGATTATTTGACCTTCTTAAGAAACATATGATAAATATTTTTGATGACTTAATTTTGGATTTTCAATCTAAAGATAGTTTAAATATACATTTATGTTATCCGTAAATATTCATTAATCTACTCGTCTTGTGTATGTGAAAGATTATATATATATATATATATATATATATATATATATATATATATATATATATATATATATATATATATATATATATATATATATATATATATATATATATATATATATATATATATATATATATATATATATATATTATTCATAGATCCAATCATATTTCATCTTAGTGTTTTTAAGTAAATATTAGAATGTAAAAGCATCATATTGTGCAAGATTTGTACCAAAATCCAAATCCCATACCTACTACTTGAAATAATAGAAGACATTATTTTCTTCTTTTCAACAATGAGCCTTAGAGGAAGGATATCTCACATCCTAAATGCTTGTTAGTGTTTTTTTTTAGAACAACCACTTATTTAATGTTTGCAAATGACATCTTACTTTTTCAATAAGTATAACTTGGCTTTTAGTTACTCTAAGTATACTTTAATGCCTTGTTTATTAACATCTTCTAAAGCAAAATTGATAAATTGTTGTTTCCATTCCAAAAAAATAAAGTAGTTATAACTAATTATTAAAAGCATCAATTATGAGATAAGGTAGTTTGATTAATATTTAGTAGGAAGTAGTATATAGAGAAATCATGACATTTAATTAAACTCTCTCCTTACTAACCAAAAAATAATAATAACTAACAATTAATATTTGTAATTTACATCTTTAAAAAAATAAAACTATTTATATCTTCCATTTCCAAATCTTTTTTCTTGAAAGGTTTGAGTATTTTGAAAAACTTTGAGAATGGAAAAAAAATACATTTTCTTTCTAGTTAACTTGGATCTCTCAATTCATCTACCCACATCTTTGAATTCATGCATACAATAAAAAAAATCATCACTTTACATTGAAATCGTCAAAATTATAATAATAAAAAATAAAAAAAAGAGGAAAATGCATTAAAATTATTTGTTTATTTGCTTCGATTTGATATTTTCTTTTCATTCTCCTTGGATCTTCATCCTGTTCTTCAATTCCTTTCTTTCCAAAATTAAATCTTTCTGAAAAAAAATAGTTTCTGGTAATTTTTCTCTGATTCTTGAAGAGCTTCAAATTCTGTGGATGCAATTTGAAGGTAGAAAGATCTTATTTTGAGCCTCACCCTCAATTACTGGCTTCAAATTCAATTCTGGGTCGGTTTCAATTTCTTCAAAAAAGCCTCAAAACAGTGAGATTCACTTCGTTGCAGTGTGTTCCTTTCTAAGGTATATATTTTCAATTTCATTGTCATTAATTTTGCAATGTACTTGATATGATTATGAATGATGATTTTTTTAGTGGTAGCAGGTTAGTTTTGATTTTGATTGTTGTGGGGTTGTTGGGAAGTGTGTGAAGGTTGTGGTAATGAAGTGTGTGACAAGGAAATGGAGGTTAGATCAGAGGGTTTTCAAGTGATGTATGATAAGCTTCATGCTCCTGTGATTCAAAGGAGCCGTTTTCGTTTTTGGTTCATTCGAGTTTGTTCAAGCATTGTTCTGTGGACATGTTTGGTTCAGCTTGTGACAGTGAGTGAACTATGGAATTCCAATTTCTTTACTGGTTTAACAAGTCATATATATCACACAACGCAACGGCCTATTCAAGACGATGTTAAACTTACCGAATCACCTCACATTATACTTCCTGCAAGTTAGTTTTTTTCTCTGCTCAATTATCTATCTCGAGTTTGTTTGTGTATTGGCAATGTTTTTTGTGTATCTTTGATCCTCTGATACGAACCTTCAACATATGATTTTGAGTTTACTATTAAAGCATTGTCAACTGAAACCTTGCAGGAAATTATACTAGTAATGGTTTTCTAAGAGTATCGTGCAATGGGGGTTTGAATCAAATGCGTGCAGCGGTTTGTACCTCGTCCTATTCTTCCGTTTCTTTATTCCTATTATATGATAAGCTTCAATGTTTAGTTAGCAGATTTGGCATTTCAGATTTGTGACATGGTGACAGTTGCTCGGCTTTTGAACCTCACATTGGTTGTTCCAGAGCTTGATAAGAAATCCTTTTGGGCAGACCATAGGTATGTATATCCTTTGTTTTGAAAAAGAAAAAAGAACGAGTATTCTCTAATTTGTCTGTCTCGTTGTTTTAAAATTTGTACTTTTCTTTTTGCAGCGGCTTTGAGGAAATATTTGATGTAAAGCATTTCATTGATTCTTTACAAGATGAAGTTCGAATAGTGAAAAGAGTTCCCAAAAAGTTTAGTAGGAAAGGTGGATACTCCACCATGGCGATGCCTCCTGTTAGCTGGTCAAATGAAAAGTATTACTTGGAGCAGGTATACAGAATATTTGTATCAATAACAAAATGCCACTTTACTCTTGCAATATTTCATAATTGGAGGACATATTATCAAAGTATATCTATCTTACAACTGCAGATTCTTCCGCTTTTTGCCAAGCACAAGGTGGTACACTTCAATAAAACAGATGCACGCCTAGCAAATAATGGTCTCCCAATTGATATGCAGAAACTTAGGTGTCGTGTTAATTACCAGGCACTTAAGTTCACTCCTCAAATTGAGAAACTGGGGCAAAAATTGATTCAGATGCTTCACGAGAGGGGACCTTTTGTGGCATTGCATCTGAGATATGAGATGGACATGCTGGCTTTCTCAGGTTGTACTCGTGGCTGCACGAATGAGGAAGCCGAGGATCTCAAACGGATGAGGTGTTTTATGTTTCCCGTTTTGCTATGCATTTATTTATATACAAGTTGTTATAAGAGATAGGTCTTTCTTGTATAGTATGTGGCGTTTTATGATTTGTTGAATTTGATATATTTTTACTATTATTACATATGATATACATTCGCGTCATAAAAGAGAAAGAATCTTGTGGTCAATCTCACATATAATTTTGATTTTGCTTGCACAATTCAGATATGCATTCCCTTCATGGAGAGAGAAGGAAATAGTGTCCGAAGAAAGGAGATCACAGGGTCTATGTCCTTTGACTCCAGAGGAGACAGCTCTAGTTTTGCAAGCCTTAGGTTTTGACCGGGAGACACAGATCTACATTGCAGCCGGTGAGATCTATGGCGGTGAACGTAGACTTGCACAACTGAGAGCTGCATTTCCAAATATTGTGAGTTCCCTATCCCTCGTCTTTTTAAATATTTTTTTTTGATATTCGATATTATAAAATGCCAGGTCCATCAAAATACGAAAAAATAATTTCACATTCTTAACAGTTATATTTTTCCAGCACTTATTGTAAATTGTGGCTCTCAAAATGGTTGGACCTGATCTACGTTGTGCAGTTTCTCGTCCTAATCATGGTTAATGCTCGTTTTATAAGAATCCACTTTACTTTGCTCTAGGTTAGAAAGGAGGCATTACTAGCCGTTGATGAGTTGCAGCAGTTCCAAAATCATTCATCACAAATGGCAGCATTGGACTTTATGGTTTCAGTAGCCAGTGACACCTTCATTCCTACCTATGACGGGAACATGGCAAAACTTGTGGAAGGTCACCGCAGGTATCTATTTACGCATGCTAGTTGCAATTTCATCTCATGTAAAATGTATTCTGGTTTTAGAAAAGCGACCATCAAATATTATCCAAGAATTTTTTTTCTAATTAGTCTTCCTGCAGGTATAGTGGTTTTAAAAAATCCATCTTATTGGACCGGAAAAAGCTTGTACAGTTGATTGATATGCATCAAAATAGAACCCTTCCTTGGAATGAGTTTGCAGATGCTGTGCGACAGGCTCACGAAAAGAGAATGGGACAGCCAAGTTATCGTAGAGTTATAGCCGACAAGCCAAAGGAGGAGGATTATTTCTATGCCAACCCTCACGAATGCCTTTGTGAGGAAACAAAGTGTGATGATTTTCTAGGTCCTCATAACTCTCTTCAAGTAAAATGAGTAAAAGTTGTTGAATATAGAAAATATGCACTCTTAGCCCAACCATATAGAGATTTATGTATACACAACTTTGTAGAAAACCACGGGGAAGAAAAAAAATCGGAAAAAAAAGGAAACATGTTTTATATAGAGACTTGTAAAGATGTATCTTCAATTTTACCCCTAATTCAGTATAGTTGTATAATAACAGTTTATGTCACAATCTTGGATTTGAAGCATGAACTCTAAAGTTCATTTTCTCTGTAATAACAACGGTCAACTGCTTTATAAATGATCACCAGTACAGCAGTGTAATTTATATTTCACACATTAAAGTTTCCTCTTTACAAACTTCAGGCATGTTATGGATTGGTCCAGACTCCAGAGTCAAAAAATTGATCATGATGCTCTTAAGATTGATCGAAAAATCATGGCATCGTACATCTCAGAAGACTCCATTTGTAATTTACCAAGTTCTCAGTTTTTTCATCCTTAAGATATGCAAACAACAGTGTGTCTTTAACAGATGTAACTGCTTCCTGCAAGATTAGAAGTATTTTCCAAGGTCTCCAAGGATATCGCCATTTTCTCCGCAAAGTCCAAGATCCTTGAGCCTCCTTTCTTGATAATACTCTAACTGGTCCAATTCCGATTCTTTCTGCTTGAAGATCCCGTCAATTTGCTCCAGGACCACCTTTTCCCCTTCTCTTATTCCAACAGCTATTGCAAGCCTCGAATCTAGATTTTCTTCTTTCAGCTCCCGATCCTGCCATTTACATATTTTGTTCAGATATTTGTTGATCAGTTGATATCATCCAGCTTCAAAGTTTTCACTATTTAAACTCCATATACTATTTTTGTAAAATCTAATGAGGTTACTTTAATTGTAATTGTATTTGTCATACCTGTTCAATGGTTGTATGATAACCAGCAAGGGCAGATTTGCAGGCATCTCGAACCGCTCTGCATAGTAGCTCCTCATTGTCACGGCTGACAGGCAACTCAAGATGACCCCATATAGAGTCTCTGAACAGTGATTCCAATAAGAAAGCGTCGGTACCCCCTAGCGCTACTAGTCTCAGATATGGAAGCAATCCAGGTGGAAGAGTGCGATTATAGAAGATGTCAAAGTATGATGTCTGAGCAAAACCGTTGGACTCAGCAACGTCTAGTTTGTCATCAAAAAAAGGGTCCGACTCAGATATCTCCAGTGTCAGAGTGTATGCATTTCGATTTTCATTTGGTTCAATGAAACCGTAGTCTAGAGCCAACTCTGCATTGCTTTTGTTCATATCATATTGGATATATACCTGCAGTAAAAGTTGCTTCCATTGTCATATCTAACTATATTATGATTGTAAGTTATGTCATGCTTAAATGACGCTTGAAAAGAAACATAAGAGGAGGTAAAGAAAGTTCACCTGTTCTCCGGCCTTGACAGAAAGGGGGCTCTTTAGGGAAAACAGGTAATCCCGAGAGAAAAGGCCACCTGCTCCTTTAACTTCGTAAGCTTGATCCTCTGTAGTTACTCTGGCACTGTGATTAATCTGATCCAGAAATTCAATTTTGAAAATGTATAAGATGCAAGAAACAGAAAAAGCGAAAATGAAAAGGTTCTTACCAAGTCTGCCATTGGAACTATAACTAAATTTTCATCGCGCAGACGAGAAAACGTCCTTGATCTGAGAATTCCAAACGCCCAAAAGAAGTCATCCAGCGTCACAGGATTAGGAAAAAGCCGCTTATTAGGGAGAATGATTTCTTGTTCTAGTCTCAAACATTCATTCTTCACATATTCTTTCACAGACACCGTTGTTTTCAAAAGTTGAGAACCTACTCAAATACATTCATTCAAATTTCAGTTTCATATTATTATCTTATCTGAATCTATAAAAGAACTGTATCGTTATGGAAAATTGCAGGACTAACAAACCTTGAAGTTCTTGGAGCTCTTCCTCTGACCTGCACTGGAGTAACCAATTACCAACTGAATCAACCATTTGAAAAGAACCCAAATAACCAAATTCACATTAACCTCATACTAGTAATAAACCAAACCAAACCAAACCAAACAAAACCAAAGAAAAGAAACCCACCAATATATAGTAGAATCAGTTTCCTGTGGCAAAATACCAAAATAGTGCTTCCAAACAGAATCTTCCCTTGATTTTTCTCTTATGAGAAAGAGTATAACAGCCAACCATGGCTTCAACTCCCTGCAAACTTTCCCAATCTCAGAAGCTGCAACTGCATCTGGATTAATCCACAGCCTCTTTGGTACCTGCAAAATAACATCATTCCTAGAAATGTCTCTGACAGCAACCAATCCTAGTCCTTCTGTGACCACACCAGCTTTCACTGGGGTCTTGCCAGTGATGACACCTTCTTCCTGTAGCCACTTCCAGAAGGTTTGAACTGCTGGTGACAGTGATGGTTCGGTTCCAACAGAGGCTACTGATTTTGCAGAAAATTGTCTCTTGAGATGAAGAATTGGAGTTTTGGGAGTAAAAGATGTAACCTTGTTGGTGCGAAAAAGAAAGGGAGAAACTGAACCTCCAGAAAAGATAGTAGCCATTTTCTGGTTTCTAGTTCTTGGTTTTGTTTTGTGATGATACTGTTTTCTGTTGTGTTGTGTCACATAGTAAGCCTTCGATCTTATTGTATTGTGGATAAGACTCTTCTATTATTGTTGATGCTTCAAATTCTCAAAAATCTCTTTTATCCACTATATGTAATGTATAGTATGTTATTTGCACATACTAGTTTATTTTTAAATAATTAATATAATCCAAAATTAACAAATTTATTTTTAAACTTAGATTTGGAGGACCTGTTAATACAAGTTTGAGTTGAAAGTCTCGCATTGTTTGAAAAAGTGGACGATTTAACACGTCACCCCCCCTTTTATTATACATGTCACCCTTGTTTATTTCAAAATTACCCTTGAATAAGTTAGTGAGGGGTGAAACATGAAATTTCCAGTATATTTTTTGCAACAAAAATAAAATTTTGTATTATCGGGAATTTGAAATTTCTGGTAGTACAATTTTTTTTACAAAAAATATACCGGGAATTTCAAAATTTCCAGTAAAAACTCATGGAAATTTCTAAAATTCCGATATTTTTTTCAGAATTTTTGATAAAAATGCATATTTTTTGAAAATTCGTGACTTTAAGCAAGGGTATAATGGTATAAGCATACCCCTTGAGGGGTGGCATGTTAAATTGTCGAAAAAGTGTGAGTTGAAAGTCTTACATTGTTTGAAAAAGTAAAAGTTTAGAGAACCCATATATCTAATGTCTTAAGGTTTTTTGTGAATATGTGGTGTCTCTCGCGTTTGTTTTGGTGAGTCTTTGACCCATTATGGATGTTTTCTCTCATGATGATCACCAATGATATCAAAGATTGACTCTTTGTATCAAAAATCTTCCTGACATAGTGGTAGTTTGACGCCGTGTCATGTTAAAATGGCTGCAACTTAAAAAATATGTCAACAATGATACAAATGTATATGGATGAAAGAGTTTCCGCTTGAAGGAGAGCATAATGAAATGAACTCAAATTTGAGGGAGAGATTGTGCTACAAAATTACTGAGTAAGGATCCACTTCATTTCTTAAAAAGAAATGGAGGATCCATTATTATAATTTTATGTGCATAAAGTTAAATAAATAATAAATATGTATCACATTTCTTAGAAATACGTGTAATATACACACAAAACTATAGTAATGGAAAAAAATGGAGTATAAGAAATGGACTGAATCCTTATTCAAAATTACTACCTCAATTGTGTGACAATGATGTCAGTAGATATACAGGCATTTAAATTTTCATTTTATCGTATTCCATTTGTAATAAAATTTCCATCAAGCGATCCAAGGTATGAATAATATTTCCCGTGGGTTTACACAGGTTTTCTACTAGTTTAGAAAAAGAAAATCAATACTTCATTCCTTCTTGCTTCATAAGCCAAAAGATTAAGTGTCTGCTTGCTAGTGAGTTGAAAAGTTAAAAGAAAAAACGTACATTTAAGTGATGCTACGATTTCCAGCTTAATGATTCATCCATGTCATGAGGATTCAGGTAATACCTACTATTTAATCCACTTATAACCATGTCACTGCATCGAACTGACAATGACATATCAGCAAAAGAGAAACAGAAGAATGACAAAATGACACTACAAAAAACTAGAATTCAATTATCCAAGCTTCAAAACTTGGTAGTTCATGCACTTCTCACAATGTCATGTATTCATCCTCAAAATCGTTCATACTATTCAAAGGTAGCCAAGTTATTGTATTAAAGATTATTTTATCAAAGCCAAACAATTTTTTTCATATGCAAATGGTAGTCTTCCTTAAAGACAAATTAAAGTGAAAATGCAGCAAAAAAGGGAAAAATAAACAGGAAGCATGTTTAAAGTTGCAGAATCTGCATAATACAGAAGTGTCAAGCCGCAAACCCAATGTTTCATCCAGGTACACCCCATCTTAATTGAGTAACTGAATATTTATCAAACTAAAAAGATATAGATTTAGGAAGCTCCCCTTTTGAGTTGCTTCCCTTCTGCATTTCTGATATAGGTCGATAAGGAAGTTCAGGTAGTAGAGTCAATCTTTCTAGTAAGTGCACGATCAAGCTGCTTCTTACTATGAATTATAACCTGTAAGTACTACCACTACCACTACTACTAATGAATTCCCTCACTACTAGCTACAAAGAGAACAGTCAAAATGCAGTTACCAACTTGCCATTGAATCAGTAATTACTAAAACAGTCCGCACCAACAGAAGAGGACAATAACACTCAACATAAACCTTGTGAGCACATTAAAAGGAAAAAAAAATAAAGATGAAGTCAAAGAGATCCCAAGGTTCCGTTGAATCACTAATTACTAAATAAATCCGCACCAACAGAAGAAAACAATACCAATCAACATAAACTTAAGTTAGCACTTAGCACATTAAAAGAAAAAAAATCAAAATAAAACAAAGAGATCACCAAGAGTTCCATTAGGTCATACACTTCAACCCAAAAGAGATTCACATATATCCCTTTTCCTGATTAGACATTCTCAATTCTCAACAATTAAGTACCATTTGCATGATGAATTACCTACCACTCTTGTGCAATGGCAAATAGGCTCAACTACTACCCAGAGCATGAAACTATAAATAAATTTTTTAAAGATGTAGATATAAAGTTGCAAATTAAGTAAAAAATCCAAAATTTCACCAAAAAATTGCCAGTAACAAGTTTTAAATAGATATGTTATCTATTGGAATATGGGAATGCTGTAAAAAGGTAATACTAATATAATAATGATTTTGAAAAAAATAAGCATGAAAAATAATTATCACTTTTGGTTAGAATGAGAGGGGGCTTCCCGTTCATTGTTACTGGTTGCCGAATCTAGTTTTTCTTTCTCCGCCACAGGGATGGGTGCAAAATAATTGATACACTGCTTCAAAAGGGAGGTGACCTGAGAGCACTTTTCAACGATGTCTTCTTTGTTCTTCGCCTCTTTCACACAATTCTCCCATTCGATGAAGGTGTCTCTGCAACTGCCTCCTTTCATGAATCCACACTCACCTTCCTCCTCTTTCACTTCCTCTTTGTCTTTTGATTTTGGAGCCTCCGAAGCTGGTTGATCAGGAGAACGTTTTTCTGCTTCTAAATTGGACTGGTCCTTTTCATCTTGCTTTGGGGGTGTCGGCGTAGCCTTCAACTCCAACTCATGGTCGCTGCAGTTCAACAATTAACTTTAAGAAACTTAGAATAACATAAGTATCAACAAGCAAACCCAGTGTGGCTCGCCAAACTTTACCACTAACTTTGAGTAACTGCATATTTTCTATCACCTGAGTGGATGGATCAAACTAAATAGCTATAGGTTTAGGAAACCCATCTAACGAGTTGCTTGCATACTGGACTTCTAGTATAAGACGAGAAGGATTTCCAAGTAGAGTAAAGTTATGTAGTTAGTGGAATCAAGACGCTTCGTACTACCATTAGTTAGAATTTCTACTAACACTAAAGAATCCCTAACATCTAGTTCCCAAGAGAACAATCAAAACATGATTACCATTGAATCACTAACTGAATCAGTCGGCATAGACAGAAGAAGTCACAAACACTCAACATAAACCCAAATCAACAAGTTAAGCTAAACAGAAAACAACCAAAAAGAAATAAAAGCACTGATCATCAAAATTCCATTTAACCATACACTTCAATCCACAATCTTTCATACCTATCATTAATTCCATTATTATGACAAAAATTGAGAACCCTCAATCTCTCATACAAAGTCTCAATTTTTAAACTGGTTTTAGTTTTACCTATTGAAACAAGGTGATGCTACAACACAGTAACAATATTAGCAGTATAACAACAATGAATTGATAAATTAAAATTAAAAAAAAATGAAATTGAAAATAATCACTTTTGATTAGATTGAGAAGGGGCTTCCTCTGAATCCTGCTTTTCCTTCTCCAACTCAATAGCAACTTGCTCTTCCGCGTGCTTCTCCGCCCTAAGAATGGGTTCATAGTAATCTGAATGAGAATCCATACACTGCTTCAACTTTGCCGTTACCTGAGCGCACTTTTCAACAAGGTCTTCGTTTTTGTCTTCGGCTTCTTTCACGCAATTTTCCCAATCGATGAAAGTGTCTTTGCAACCGCCTCCTTTCATGAATAGGCAGAATCCGCACTCGCCTTCTTCCTCCTGTTCTTCCCCTCCGGCGAGTTCTGGCTCGGGAGACTCCGGAGGTAGTTGATTGAGGGAAGGATCTGAAGATTTGGCATCGGATTGGTTGTTTTCGGGTTGATTCTGCGGCGGAGACATTGCGTTTGAGTTCAGCTTACTGTGGCCGCGTTTTTGAGATTCTTTTTACGCTTAAAACCTCCTCAAAACCCTTGCCTTTTACTTACTCTAGTTTTTTTTACTGTTAATTAAACTATTTATTTATTTACTTTTGAATTTAATTGAAGTTGCATTTTTTTCAGGGTTTATTGCTCTCTTTCGTTCAAAATTACTAATAAATAAGAGTTTAAAGTTAGTGCACTGACAGTATAAACAAACTTTACACATACATCCAATCAAAATCCTTACACTTGCCATGTCATATTAATTTTTTTAAATTAAAATTGTGTTTTAATTGAATGCATGGTTGTGATTGGTTGACAGTGTAAAAATATTTTACACTGTCAGTGCATATCCTTTTTTCTCAATAAATAATTGGATTTAATGGAAATACACCGACAGTGTAAACCAGTTTTACACTGTCAATGAAATCCAAACTGTTAAATTTTGTAAAAATTTGACTTTTTCTTTAAATTAAATATTAAGTATTTATTTTTAAGGACTGTGATGCACTGACTGTGTAAAAAATTTTACACTGACGGTGCACTACCTTTAAGCTCTAAACAATTTTAGTTGACTTTTAAAATAAAAATAATTGTAATTAGATTTCTATATTTTAATATTATATTATAAAATAATTTTTTCCCTTTGTAAAAAACTCTCGTATTAGTATATCACTTATTAATTAGACGGTCACAAACTCTCTAATACACTCTTAATTATTTTGATTATTTACACTATTTAAAGGATATATTAATATTTAGAATTTTTCTTTAGCCACCTCCAGCGAAATCTCAAAATTACCTCTGCTTCGGAGATGCATCTCCGAAGTTTTTTTTTTTTTGATTTTTTTTTGAATTCGGAAATGAATCTCCGAAACACCAAAAAATTCAACAAATTTTTTTTCTTAATTATTCACCATTACAGGACAAAAATGAGTTGTAATCAACCTGATTTAAAATTTCTAAGTGCCTTTTCTTTCTCCCCCACCACTCTCAGACGGTTACCTTCTAAGAAATGTGGTAACACTTTCCTACTTAAAAGCCTGCTCTCTCACCCATTTTTCCTCCATATGTTGCAGCTCCTGTTACTGCGCTGGTTGCTTCCTTGAGTTCGGCTCCGATTTCCACCGAGAGCCTGACTGCCGAAGTTAAACAGAAGGCTACTCTAGAGTCGGCTCCGTCGTCTCAGAAGGCGGTTAGGTTCCCTAACCGACCTGGTTACGGTCAATTGGGAAGGAAAATTCAAGTTTGTGCTAATCATTTTCAGTTGCGAGTGGCTGATAAGGATCTACACTATGATGTAAGTATAGTTTGCTCATAAGTTTTTTGAACTTTAAGTGTATAGTTTTTGTTGTTGTTTATTATGTTGGTAAGTTACAATGTGGTATGGATTTCTAGAGGATCAGGACTTTCTAATCTATTGAAGCGTCTCCTCCATCGTCTTCCTACTTAAAAGCCTGCTCTCTCACCCATTTTTCTTCCAATCACAATGTCTAGCTTGTAACCGCTTTCATCACAATGTCTAGCCGCGGTGGAGGAAACCATCCCGAATATCGCCGGAGTCAACCATCTCCTGCACATGCTTAACAATCATCCGTCAATGCTGCAGGATCAGGCCGTGGTGGTGGTGGTCGTGGCTCTCGCGGTGGACGTACCGCCGATTCTTCTTCCTTCGGACATCCACCTCCTCCGTCATATATATGAGAATCAATCGGGTTAAACTTGACTAAAGCACGCTTCATATATGTGAATGTACTAGTACGCATTAACTGTACTCATACAGTATCCTACAAGATATTTTACAACATGTTTAAATGATAACAGCTATGTTAACAAAAGGGCAACAATTTCTACACCTCTTGGTAAAAACAGTAAAAGTAAAGAAAGTGTAATTATCGGGAATATAAAAAGGAGGAGGTAGGTGAACAAGGGTTGGGTTTGGTTCAGTGATGTGAAGAAAGTGAATTGATGTAAAAACAGTAAAAGTAAAGAAAGTGTAATTACCGTGTTTAACAATATGTAACTTTAACCTTATGTAATGTGATCGATGTAATCTTCATCCGATTAAATAAAGCGAATCGTTCTTGTTTGTTATTTTTCTTCTGTCCAGACCTTATTTCGGAAGTACATTTCCGAATTCCTCCAAGGGGGTGAATTCGGAGATGCACTTCCGAATACACCAATTTTCTGAAAAACAACTTTATTTCGGAGATGCATCTCCGAAATCAATATTTTTCATTAAAAAAAACACCTTTTCGGAGATACATTTCCGAAAACACCTTTTTTTCCAATAAAAGTACGTTTTCGGAAATGAACTTCCGAAACAGGGGGCATTTTGGTAAATTCACCAGAGGTGACCAAGAAGGATAGGATGTGGGTGAAGAAATTTCCTAATATTTAATAAATGGTCTAAAATTTTCTATTATTCTCTCAATTGCGAGCTGACATGTGAAAACTGAAGTTTATTCTTCCATTCAACTTAGCTTTTCCTCCATTCTCACATCTTGATTTCTGTCCCATTCTCTCTCCGTAATTCTTTTGTTATCATTAAATAATTAATTATCAATAAAAATATACATGCTCAACAAAGTATTATATATAATTTAGTGTAAAAATCAGATAGTCATACATACATGTATAAAATTAAAGGACATACAAGTTGATTTTAAGAATACCGGGATCTATTGAAGAAAAATCTTTTTGGTAGTAATCTTGAACCACATAGGTTAAGAGACAAGCAACGAACACCAATGATTTGCGTGATTCTTTTTTAACTGGTACTCATAATGCCTTGAATACACTTCAAATAGAGAGAAGATATAATATGCTTGTGTACAATATATTGGGACCATAACATATTATTATAAATACCTCATAAGTTTTTATTTCTGCAGAAAATTAAACATAATATAAAGTTTGCACCAAAATAAAATCAAAGCATATAATATAGAAAAATAAGGAAAAAAATCTCCCATTAATATAAGACAATGTCAAAACCGAAACCCATGTGGGCAACATGCCCATGAAAAGTCTTACGTGTCAAACCTTTGGTTAGTGGATCAATTAGTATTAAGTTTATCCCTATATGTTATATCAAAATTAGTTTCTCCAAAACCCTTTCTTTCAAAATAAGATACTTGATACCGATAATTTTTTACTTTGTAGAACTCATATTATTGTTGGAGTAAAGCACAGCTGCAGTTTTGTCACAATAAACCTTCAAGGGCCTTTCGATGCTCCCAACGATGTGTACGCACGTGACAAAGTTTCATACCCAAATTTCATGATTTGATGCCTCAAATTAAGCCACAAATTTTGTTGCCATGGTGGAGAGAGCCATTCAATTCTATTTGGAAGACTGTCAGGAGATGGCTCCTTCAACCAAGAGGAAGAGGTAACTAGATGTGAAATGTCTGCTATCCGGGCATCCGAAAAAATTGGAGTCAGAATACCCAATGATCTCTAAGTTATATGACTTTCGATAACTGAGCATGAAATCTCTAGTTCTCTTTAGATAGCACATGACACATTTTACTACTATCTAGTGTTGCATACAAAGGTTACTTAGATGTCTGCCAAGAACTCCTACAATTAATGCTAAGTCGGGATTGATGCAAACTTGAGCATACATGAGACTCCTAAACTGAAACATATGGAACCTTATGCATCTATTCCTTTTCAAGATTCGTAATGGGGCACTGTTTGTGATTAAACATGTCTCCTCTAGCAATGGGTGTGTCTCCTGGTTTACTATCTTTCATGGAGAATCTATCTAGAAATGTATCAATAGAGCTCCACTGCGACAATTCTAAAATATCATGAGAGCGGTCTCTACGTACTTGAATTTCGAAGACAAATGAGGCGTCTCCAAAACCCTAAAATTCTTCGTGAGAAATATCTTGGTTTCGCGCAATAAGCTTATATTGTTGCTTGCCAAAATGATATCATCTACATATAGTACCAAGAAAACAAATTTACTCCCACTAAATTTTTTGTATACACAATTATCAACTATATTAGCCTTAAAACCAAATGAGGATATAATTTGATGAAATTTATAATACCATTTACAGAAAGCTTGTTTAAGGCCATAGATGGATTTCAGAATTCTGTTTGCCGAATTCCAAGATGTCAGAAAGTCGTCACAATGTGTATGACAAGATTAGTATGAAATCAGTAAAATAATAATGATAAGTAAAAAGATGCAAGGAATTGTTAACTCAGTTCAGAGCAAAGTCACCTACGTCTTGAGGACGTTAACCCAAGAAAGAAAATTCACTCTTAATAATCAAAAGTACAAATTGGTCTAATTTGAACTCTCCTAGTTCACTGTCATTTTTTCCTAATACTACTCATAAATTTTGATTTAGGAATCCCCCTGAATATGAGACTCCTCTCACTTTCTCTTAAATACTATCTCAAGTGTTTGAACAATTAGAATAGACTAAGAATAATGGAACAAATTACAACCTAGAATACTTCATTCCTTAACATATGAATAAGACTAAAAAATATAGTATAACAAAAAAATACTCAAACAAATAAACATGTCTAGCTTGATTGTGCAAGGTATGAGTCTTTATAATGGAGAGATCCTCCTTAAACAACAACAAAGCCCAAGTGCAAAGCCCATTAGGGTTTCCATATTTGAACGCGGTTGAATAATCCCACAAGCGCAAGCAACCAATTCTTCATTATGTTAATTTTTAATCATTGACTGGTTAAATCTTAATCATATCATATTTTATCTAAACATGATTAAATAAATATAAAATAAAATATTTAATCAGCTCGTGATTTACTCAGCGTACAACAACTTCTAAACGAGACAATATGTCTCACAGTACGAGGAACATTTTGCCCAACATGTTGTTTCCTTATTAGAGTACAGAGAGACATGATGTCTCACACAATGTTAAGACATCTTTCCACACATGTTTCCTATAAAATAACACCAATCAAATGTTACAATAATCTCCCCCTATGTCCAACTTTTAGGCAAATACAACATTCAAGATGTAACGCATAATGTTAAAGCATACTTAATGCACGATCATTAGAATTTATCAAAGAGTAACAAAACAAAAAAAAAACATGTTAGCATACTTAAAACTTAACATGCAAACATAACAAATTGTGCATATAGAACAAGAAGGATCTAGGAACATGTCTTGTTGCATGACATCATTAAACCATCAATATATTCTCCGTCTTATTTCCTCAAAATGGGCAAGGGGTACAGACTAGTAATTTTTAGCCCCAAATGGGCACAAGCATCAGAAAATAAACATAAAATAGGAACTAACCCAAAAAGGGTAACATGAACCATTATTTGGCTTGCACGATAATCATCATATTAGAACAATAGAACCCATGCAGGGGCAGAGAACACCATCATTAATCAAAACAAAAAAAATTGTAACCAACAATATCATTACTCGAAGTCACCAGAGGAGACAAATTTTCTATCCTCGAAGTCAAGTATTGAATTAAGTTTATGATATGAATTCTTGAATCTTAGATATCTGTTAGGAGCAAATTTTATGAGATTAAAATCATTAATTAAGAATCATCCTTGATTGGTACTTGGTATCTCATTTTCTTGGACACATGTGTTCACCCTTTTTATCTCAGTTGAAACTTTATGGATTTCCTTAAGGGTGTCCCACACTTCATTGGTCACGCTATAGATAAAAGCATGAAAGAACTATCTAATACTTAACAAATTGGTAGTACCTGGATTGAAACCCAATTGAACTTTTCTCTTTTCTTCTGTGGTCCACAAGTAATTTGATTTGTCTATTGCATCAATATTTATAAAATTAATAAGGAGAAAAGGATTGCTTAGAACGAAATTCCATAAATCACAATAAATGGAATCAAAATTTTTAATTATTTCTTTTCATGTATTAAACCTTTCACCATCAAACGATAAAGGAGTATTTGTGAAAAATCCTTGTTAAAAATAGAAGACATGTTTAAAATCATTTTGCTACATCTTGAGATGATTAGTCATATAATAAGAGTTAGGCTCTGATTCCACTTATTGACCCAGTGACTCCAAATACAAGATGAGTTTGAATAGTGTTGTTAAAAAAACATTGCCCAATTGTAAAAGAAAAATGTTTATAAAAAGTTTTTAAGTTAGTTTTATTAATTAAGTAGAGATTAAGCAGTAAAATAGACGAACGAAAGAATGATAAAGAGATGGAGAGAAAGAAATAAAGCGTAAAGAAATGTGAAATAAAAAGTTAAGGGAAAGAGAGCATGCAACTAAGATTTAAATAGGTTCGGCCTAACCACTTGGCTAACTTCTACTACTAAGAAATTCCTCTTGAGCGTTCCACTAAAAATGTGAGTTTTTCACAGATTATGCCTATGAACCTTCTTACAATAAAATGGAGAGTTTAACTAGATAATCCCCCGAACCAAACAAAATAATTTAGCAGGATAACCTCTTAACCAAATGAGAGATTTTTACAGGCCAATCTTTAAATCAAAAGATGTTGTGAATCTTTTTGTGAATTACGACAAAATTTAATATCAATTTATGAGGAAAAAATAGTAGCAACCAAAATAAATGGTCTACAACAATAATAATTCATACACAAATAATATAACAGAATAAGGCAAGAAAAAGACGAAGGTTTGTTTACCCAGTTTGATCAAATGATCCACTCTGGGCGAGAGAGCAGCTTTCCAATTCACCATACTCAGAAAGTTGTTACAAGAGTTTACAAATGAGTTATAAGAAAATGGCTTTTGCCTTCATGCTCCCAAGAACAACCCTGAAGGCGCCCAAAAATTAACCCTATTTTCTACTCAAGTGTTTCCAAACCTCTTCAACCTTCAATATATGAATAACCCAAACTCAATGTGTAAACAAGTGTTTCCCAATTCCCTAATTCCCTTAGATAACTCCAAAGGTTTCCCAAAAAACCTTTCTTTTCTAAGGTTTCCATTTAGAATGGCTCAAACCCTATGTTATGCCTTTAAATCCTTGCTCTCCCTTGTTGCTGTAAGCTCTAAGATTGTCACACTATAATAACAGAAGAGATACATATTTATAATAGCCAAAATCCAACAAATCCATATCAAATCCCACAACACATCTCCTTAATTGTTAGAATAAAAGATATTATTATAATCTTATAATATCTCTCAAATATTATAAATATCTTATAATATCTCTTAGACTATTATAAATATATATCTTATAGAATATTATAAATATATATATCTATATATCTTATAATATCTTTTAGAATATCATAAATATCTTATAATATCTTTTTACATTAATTTATATGATATCCAAATTAATATAAAATATTCTAGCATTAGTGAATTGAATAATGAATCGAACTGACCAATTCCAATATCCGTAAATCGTTCGAACCAGACTACTTTTCGGCTTTCTGATTTTTTGTAATCTCGAAACATGTTTTATTTCTCTTCATCAACAAAAGTTTTAAGGCACATTTACAACAATCTTCACCTTGACTTTAAACTGTATTGATACCAATTTATCAATGAACAATATTGTTGCTCTCTACCAAGTTGAAACTTTAATCAATAACCTTGATAAAATTCACACAACACTTGAATCTTGATCTTGCCACTTGCATCCACTTGTTTCCAACTACCCTTTTCTTCCTATGTAATTTAACAAGCTTACAAGTATGATTTTTCAACCACCCTTGACTCCACCTATTTTCAAATGCCTCCCTGAAGGTTTTTCTTCTTTTATTTTGCAGTCCTTCAGCCACATTAAAAACATAATATTCAATGCTTGCATAATTGTCTCTTTGGGATGCTACAATAGCCCTCCTTACCTTATCATGAATCAAATAATAATCAAAGATCTCTATAACCGTTTTCTCACTACTACTAGTATCTATAGTTAGGGGTGGCAAAACGGGTCCTGCCCGCGGGGAAAGCCCGTTTTACCCGCACTTTTTCGCGGGGCGAGGCGAGGTTTTAGGCCCGCTCCCTTTAATGTGCCCGCCCCGTCCCGTTTTTTTGAGGGCTTTTGCAGGCATGAGCTTTTTCATACAATTTTACTATTTCTAGGCCTAAAAGGTTCAATGCCCGCGGGCTTTCTCCGCCCCGCCCTCACTTTTTTGCGGGGCGGGGCAATGTTTTAGGCCCGCACTCTCAAATATGCCCGCCCCGCCCCGCACCGTTTTTTCGCGGGCTTTTGCGGGGCGGGCCTAAACGGGACGGGCATGCCCGTTTGCCACCCCTATCTATAGTAGGAAACTCCACCTCAAACTGAGTTTTCTGCGTTATAGTTTCTACCATGTTTCTCCATTGTTTTTCACTATTCTCCCTCTGAAGAAATTCTCTACCAAGCAAGTAATTTTTTTTAACCTTAGCTCTTCCCCAAAAACTCAATAACAACTCACCGCTAACATGCATTTTTATCTCATGATTTCTGCAAAATTCATTATACTCCTCTACAACTTTCTCAAGGCATTAATAACGCCTTAAACTCAAATCTCATAGTTCTTCCTTGTCATGAAAGTCCCCACTAGTTACTGATGAATGAATGACAATATTTGCACCTTCTAAAGTATATAAACCACATATTTTAGAACCTTTAGCAATAATCACTTTATCATGGAAAATCTTCAACACTTATTAACATACATGTACATATATAGTTTATTCTTTGTATATAGATAATGTACATACATATGCTATTAGGTGAGCTGGCAGTTTATGATTGGCTTATCCAGCACTGCTATATATTTCATCCTTAGGCTATTGGACAGTTACGCATTGTAACAGATTCAGTTAGCTTTCTTTTTGATCAATGAAGCTTCTTTGTTATTCTTTCTTCTTCTTCACACTTCTCTGTTGCAGTATGGTCACCATTGTTGACATGGTATCAGAGCAATAAGCTCTGGTAGCCATTCCTTTCTTCCTCGTGCGAATTCGTGCTCCTTTTTTCGCGTCTTCCGCTTTCTCCCTTTGTTTCGTTATCTTCTTCTTCTTCCCTTTTCTATCAGAATGGCAAACCAGAGCTATGGTGATTATGTAACCAACTCTGCAAACCCTTACTATCTTCATCCGAATGAAAACCCTGCGCTTGTTCTTGTTACACCATTGTTGACCGATAAAAATTACCACACTTGGGCACGTTCGATGCAGATCGCGCTCATTTCCAAGAACAAGGAGAAGTTTATCGATGGAACCCTAAGCAAACCACCGGTATCTGATCCCTTGTATGCTCCATGGATCAGTTGCAATACTATGGTTCTTGCGTGGATCCAACATTCAATTTCTGAGTCCATTGCAAAATCCGTTTTGTGGATCGAGACTGCTTCTGCCGTATGGAGGAACTTGCAAATTCAAGAAGACTAGGGCATATTTCTAACATTCAAGAAGATCTTTACAAATTCAAACAAGGTACTCTTGATGTATCAAACTATTTTACTCAATTGAAGGTTATGTGGGATGAATTAGAGAACTACAGACCTATTCCTACTTGTACATGTGCTATTCAATGTTCTTGTGGTGCCATTGCTTCTGTTAAGAAATATCGAGAACAGGATTATGTAATACGTTTTCTCAAGGGATTGACAGAGAAGTTTGCGCACTCGAAATCCCAGATTATTATGATGCATCCTCTTCCAAACATTGACAAGGCTTTTTCCCTTGTTATTCAGCAAGAAAGAGAAATGGACAGCTTTGCCTCCAACATTGTCCCTTCTACTGGATCCACTGAAGAGGTATCTGCCCTTCAAACTCAGACACATGAGGCAAATTTCACTGCTGAGCAAGGTTCATCGGGTTATCGAGGGAAGTCTCCAGGTTATAATGCTCCAAGAGGTACAAACAGAGTCTGCACTCACTATGGCAGAGTGAATCACACCATTGAGACATGCTTTCTCAAGCATGGTTATCCACCTGGATTTAACAAAGGGAAAGGAAAAGCTCCAAGTCATCCCTCATCTTCTGCCTCAGCTGCTGCTAGCACCAACAATGGCACAGATTCTCCTTCACAAAGTTCAGCTTCCTCCTCTTTTGGCTTTACTAAGGAGCAATATGACAGCATCTTGGCACTTCTTCAACAATCTAAACCCAATCCTACTGTAAATTCAGTTTCCACATCTCCCTTTGTTCTACATTCCCACTCTTCCAATGTGAATGGTAAGAATCCTACACTTTGGATCCTTGATACAGGGGCTACAGACCATTTTACTTTTAGTTTGTCTTCCTTTATTGATCATAAGTCTATCATCCCTATCCCTATTAGCTTACCTGATGGATCACAAATTGTTGCTTCCATTTGTGGGACAGTTGTTCTTTCCCCTTCCCTTGTTTTGCACAATGTTCTATATGCTCCTAGTTTCCATGTTAATCTTATATCTGTTGCAAAACTTGTTGATAGTAGAAAATGCGCTGTCCAATTTAACTCCAATGCTTGCCATATTGTGCAGAATCATTCCAAGGAAATGATTGGTATAGCTAAACTGCACAAAGGCCTCTATATCCTGGACTCCACAACCTGTAATTCTTTTGTCAATAATTCTGTTGCTCACAATTCAAACAATTTGTGGCACATGAGACTAGGGCATATTTCTAATATAGGTTTACAAACTATTGCAAAAGTCTTTCCATTCATTACTCGTAATAATAACAATGATCCATGTGATTCTTGTCAATTTGCTAAACAAAAGAAACTTCCTTTTCCCAATAGTGTATCTCAATCTAATGCTCCTTTTACTGTTTTACATGCTGATTTATGGGGTCCATTCTCCACTATTTCTATCTTAGGTCATAGATATTTTTTAACTCTTGTTGATGACTATACTAGACACACATGGGTTATCTTCCTCAAAACCAAAGACCAAACCAAACTTAGCCTCATTAACTTTGTAGCATACATAGAAAACCAATTTCAAACTACTTTAAAATGCCTAAGAACAGATAATGGCACAAAATTCTTAGCCCTGTCTGAGTTTCTTCTTTCCAAAGGTATCCTCCAC
Source organism: Vicia villosa (assembly GCF_029867415.1). NCBI lineage: Eukaryota > Viridiplantae > Streptophyta > Magnoliopsida > Fabales > Fabaceae > Vicia > Vicia villosa. The sequence goes on along the minus strand of NC_081184.1, from coordinate 129,308,927 downwards.
CAACGAACCTGTGTTGAGACTCCTCAACAAAATGGTGTGGTGGAGAGAAAACACCAACACATTTTAAATGTTGCTAGGTCCCTTTCCTTCCATTCAAACGTTCCTCTGTCTATGTGGAATTTCTGCATTCAACATGCAGTCCATCTTATCAATAGACTCCCTACTCCTCTCCTTAATTCTAAATGCCCTCATGAATTGTTATATAACCAGCCACCCTCCATGATTCATTTGAAAGTGTTTGGGTGCCTTTCATATGCTACTTCCCTCCAAGCTCACAGAACCAAATTTAATCCTAGAGCTAGGAAAGCTGTTTTCATTGGACATAAAGATGGTACCAAAGGATACATCTTATATGATCTTAATACTCATAACATTTTCATTTCTAGGAATGTTATTTTTTTTTGAAACTGTGTTCCCTTTTAAAGATGTTCAGCCACCTCAAGATAATGCCAACCAAACTTTTTCTCATCTTGATGATATTCCCAATGAACACTCTCTTCCTATCCCTGCCGAACATCTCAATACCACTATGGACTCTTCCCCTACCTCTGTCAATTCACAAGACAGTAGTGTTGACCCTATCTCACAACCTATCACTTCACCCTGCCCTAATCACAGTTCTGCCACTGGTTCAGACCTGGCCTTTATCCCTCCTCACATTAATGATGGCTCTATTCCTGTACCAGCTCCTACCCTTAATAATACCTTAGATTCCCCTGTGCCCTTTGTGTCCTCTGTACCTTTAGCAACAGATAACAATGCTTTACCCACTAGACATTCCTCTAGAACTTCCAATCCTCCTCAATATCTGCAGGATTACCACTGCTACTCCATCAATTCCCAAAACAACTCTAATACACCTTATCCTTTATCCTCAGTCTTGACTTATGATCATTGTTCTCCCACATATAAGCATTTTTGTTGTGCTATTTCTTCCCATATTGAACCAAAAACTTTTAACCAAGCCATCAAATTAGATTGTTGGAAACTTGCCATGGATGCTGAAATATCTGCTCTGGAAGAAAACCAGACTTGGAGTATAGTTGATCTTCCACCTGGAAAGGTACCAATTGGTTGTAGGTGGGTTTACAAGATAAAATACAAGTCTGATGGTTCTATTGAGAGGTACAAGGCTAGGCTTGTGGCAAAGGGGTACACACAAATGGAAGGTATTGATTACTTTGATACTTTTTCTCCTATAGCTAAAATAACTACTGTGAGAGTGCTTCTATCCATTGCTGCCATACAAGGTTGGTTTGTTGAACAACTTAATGTTTACAATGCATTCCTTCATGGTGATTTACATGAAGAGGTATACATGACTCTCCCACCTGGCATCTCTGTTTCTAAGCCTTCTCAGGTTTGCAAGTTACAAAAATCTTTATATGGACTTAAGCAAGCAAGTAGGCAATGGTATTCAAAACTGTCATCTTTCTTAATTTCTTTGGGCTATGTACAATCTTAAGAAGATCACTCCTTATATGTCAAATATCATAAGGAATTTTTCACTGCTATACTTGTTTATGTAGATGACATAATGGTTGCAGGAAATTCCATGCTTGAAATTCAGAATGTTAAGCAGCTTCTGGATCACAAATTTAGAATCAAGGACCTTGGATCTCTTCGTTTCTTCCTAGATTTTGAGATTGCAAGATCAACCAAAGGGATCTTCATGAATCAAAGAAAATATACTCTAGAATTGCTAGAGGATACAGGTTTACTTGGAGCTAAGCCTTCTCCCATTCCATTTGATCCCAATCTCAAGCTCTCTTCAACAGATGGTGCCCTGTTGGATGATCCCACCAGTTTCAGGCGTCTCATTGGTAGACTCATCTATCTGACCAATACTAGGCCAGATATCTCTTTTGTTGTACAACACCTTAGTCAATTCGTTTCCAAGCCATTGGTTTCTCATTTTCAGGCTGCCACAAGAGTGCTTAGATACCTGAAATCTTGCCCAGCTAAAGGTGTTCTTTTCTCTGCTTTAAGTCACCTCAAATTATATGCCTTTGCTGATTCTGATTAGGCTCGATGCCCTATTACAAGAAGATCCATTACTGGTTTTTGTGTCATTCCGGGTTCATCTCTTATTAGCTGGAAATCTAAGAAGCAGAATACTATTTCAAGGTCTTCCACTGAGGCCGAGTACAGGGCCTTAGCTTCACTCACATGTGAAATCCAATGGCTGCAGTATCTTTTGCAGGATCTTCATATTCGATTGACTCACCCTGCTTCAGTTTATTGTGACAGCAAATCAGCCATTTATCTTGCTCATAATCCAGCTTTCCATGAAAGGAGCAAGCATATTGAACTAGACTGTCATGTAGTTCGTGAGAAGATCCATTCCAAGCTGATTCATCTTCTTCCTGTTTCCACAACAGACCAACTTGCAGATGGCTTCACGAAACCTCTTCACTCACCAGCCTTTTCTTCCATTATGTCCAAGTTAGGACTTTGTAGTTTACACAGTCCCACTTGAGGGGGCGTATTAACATACATGTACATATATAGTTTATTCTTTGTATATAGATAATGTACATACATAGGCTATTAGGTGAGCTGGCAGTTTATGATTGGCTTATCCAGCACTGCTATATATTTCATCCTTAGGCTATTGGACAGTTACGCATTGTAACAGATTCAGTTAGCTTTCTTTTTTATCAATGAAGCTTCTTTGCTATTCTTTCTTCTTCTTCACACTTCTCTGTTGCAGTATGGTCACCATTGTTGACAACACTCCATGTTCAATTCTAGTGCAATAGCCTAGATCGTCAAATATACTTATAGATAACAAATTTCGCCTGAGTTCTGGAACATACTTCACATTGTGAAGAAGAAGCTCACAGTCATCAAACATTTTAAATCTGTCTGTACCAATACCATGAACCTTGTAAGCCTTATTATCACTAAGGTGAACTACTCTACCTTGCACCATCTTCAAAGTTTCAAAGTATTCTATTCTTTGACACATGTGATAAGAGCAACCTGAGTCAATGACCCAACTATCTTCAGTTTCCAAACTCGATACTACTAGTGCATCGGCATCCTCATAACTTTCCTTACCTAAGACAACTAGAACTTGAACAGAACATACAGTTATGCAAATGGACAAAGGACGAACATGAAAGACAATTGAGGAAGAATATAAGAAGTTGAAATGAAAATGAAGATGAAAAAGAGCAATTTTAAAGAAAAAAGATGAATCCTATAAATGAGTGGCTTACTATCGATTGAATTTTCAAGTAGATGAACACGTTATATCCACAAATGTTGAATCACTGTAAGCAAAAAAGTCAACAAAAATGCCAACTTATTTTGCCAAAATTTAATAGAAAGAAATATGTTGATTAACAAAGATGTTTTTGAGAGACTTAAATACAATGTTTATTAATTAAAAGACCAAGATAAAACCATGGTTAAATTAAGGGATCACATATCTAATCGAGCCTTAACCAAAAAAGTGATGAAATGAAGGATAACATTGTTGATCAAATGTTTAATCCATGTCAACTACATTTAAATCAAAAACTTAAAATAAAAAAAAAATATTTCAATTTATTATAGGAATACTAATAAGTTTTCAATTTTCTCAACTAATTCAATTAAATGATTTAAATACTAAATTACATATTGTTTTGGGTAATTTTACACCTAAAAATAAATAATTTATTAGTCATGATCGACCAATAAATTGTTTTGTAGTAGGCAGTGTCCAGGGCAGGCCCTGGACCTGGGCAAGCACGCCCAGAGCCTCAAAATAATGGGGCCTCAAATTTTAGGAGGTGTAGACTAAAAATTATAATACTTGAATAATAAATATCTATTTGTTAGCGAAAACCAAAGACAACTCGTTGGTTGTAGCCCAGCGGTTTAGCTATTGCTTGGGAGGTGTATCGTTCCTGGTTCGAGACTTGTGGTTCATTTAGAAATAATATCAAGAAGTAAAGTCATTATTTTAAAATTTATAATGAAATATGTTATAATTAAATATTTAAAAGTTATTCATACAATTAACTCATTTGAAATAATTTTTGTGACAATTAGCATTTTTCAAATTATAATTATAAAATAATTTGTATATAATTAACTAAAATTTATAATGAAATTTTAAATCAAATTTTATTTTTAATGATTATTTATTATTAGGGGTTCATTTATTTTGTTTGCTCAGGGCCTCTAATAGGTCGGAATCGGCCCTGACAGTGTCCTATAAGTAAAGATGAGGTAAGACAGGTGCAAGAGTAATCAAATATAAAAAAGTCAAATCTTTTTCAAGTCTGAGTCTACGAAGATAGAGAAGTTGTTAGAATAATGAGACAAATTTAATAATGTTTCATGTTTATAGCAACACCAATTAAATAAAGTTAGTAGAAAAAACCACATTACAAGAGAATTGGAGATAAGAGAAAGAAAAATACTAGGAAAGAGTAGAACTGAATTGAACAAAGGGCATCACATATCCCATTAGCAATTTCTAAAAGTGTGTTTGGATTAAGCATTTTAATGAAGTAATGTAATGCTTTGAGGGAATTTAAAATGATTTGCACAAAATTTATTGTTTGGATACAAAAATGAAGAATTGTTAAAATGATGGAAATTTATGGAATATTTTATCTACGTTAATTTTAATCATTTTGAAATGACACCAAAAATCAAAGAATTTGAAATTCCTTCATACTCCATAAAATGTATTTGTTACTATTATTTCTTCAAATTTTGTAATTTGGTCCTCATATTTTCCAAAATTACAAAATTGACGCTAATTTTTTAAAAAAAATTGCAAATTGGTCCTTAATAGTTTTTAAAATTTACAATTTGGTCCTTCAAATTTTTAAAAATTGCAATTTGATCCCTATTTTTCAATTTTTTAATTTGGTCCCAAAAAATTATATTTTATAAAAAATAACCCCAAAAATCTAACAATGAATTACCTTAATACTCCATCCAAACAAAATAATTTAAAATAAATGGATTTCAATTGAATCATTTGAATTGCTTTGAATTTTAAATTCCTTTAAAATTTTCAATTACCCCATCGAAACACACTTTAAGTGTTAAACTGTGGGTGAAGGTTTAAGATTTCCCCCAATTTATTTGTTGTGTTTTATTCTCACTTGAAATGTATGTATTACTAGATAATAGTTTTGTCATTTAGAAACAAACATATATCACACATTTCAACTACAATTTTATTTCAACTATCTTATAGCGCATATTTAATAATATTATATTATTACATAAATATTTATTTAATATTTAATAAATTGTTTATTTAATATTTGAAATTTATTGCATGATACTGATTACATAATTATTAAAAAATTATTGATTGATTTATTAAATTATTTAAAAAATATTTATATAAAAATATTTTTTAAATATGGTTAATTATCATTTAATTTTGTAATAGATATTTTTCTAAATAAATATGACGAAATATATGTGTTATATATGCTCAAATATATGTTTAATATTTAATAAACTATTTAAAAATTATTGACGCAATAGATTTTTTTAAATATGATTAAATGTAGTTTAATTGTGAAATAGATGTTTAAATAATAAATATTATTTTAGAAACATTATGTAATAGATATTTTTTTAAATAAATATTGTTTAATTAATCATGTCATATATTTTAAATTTAATGAAATATAATTATTAAATATATTATTAATGTTTAAAATATATTTTTAGTATTTGAAATTTTTAAATCACAAAGGTTTATGTTTTCCAAAATAATATTTTTTATTAATATTATGTAATAAATATTTATATAACAAAATAAATATTATTAAATATAAAATAGTATAAAATATTTTATTAAAAAGAAATATTAATTTATTTTAAATAATAAATAAATATTAATTTGCTTCTAATAATACATAAGTAAATATGATTAAAATCATTTAGTTATGTAATAGATATTCTTAAATAAATATGATGAAATATATGTTTGAAATTTTTAGAAATAAAGAAGTATTTATTTATATTTTATTTCTAAATATTTATTTATGTATTATTAGGAACAAGTAAATATTTATTTTATGTGTTATTAAATAATAAAAAATTTCAAATATAATAAATTTTATTTTAAAATTAATAAATATAATTTTTTAAATATTATTAACTATGTAATATAAATTAATTAAAATAAAAGTGTAAAGTAAGAGGGAGAAAGAAGAATAATTAAAATAAAAGTTTCAGTTGAAATGTTTGAAATATACAAATAACATAATATATTCATTTTATAAGAAAGTTTAACATTTAAAAATGCATGATCCTGTGGTAAGGTCGCCTCAATTTGAGGCGGGGGAATCTGGGCCCAACTTCTCATAGGGTCATAGAGCGAATTCAATTTTTTTTATATGAATATTTCAAAAATGGACTATATATTAAACCTATTTTATATGATTTTTAAAAAGAAAAAAATTATTAAATTTTAATAAGTCAAAATATAAACATACACTATTTTTAATATAAAAAATGTTATAACGAGAGTTGAGTTCAACCAATCGTTAGTTGGTTCAATAATGAATAACATTGAACTTGATAGGAAAAAATACGTTTCGATCTCCCACAATTGTAATTGAAAGGAGGTTAAAACTGTAACACCCCTTTCTAATACCCCAAAGATTTAACATATAATCAGAGTAAATAAGTATGCATATAAGCAAAGGGCGTCACATCGACGTTTCCAAAAACTAAAAGCTTTCAAAAACCAATATCATTCATCATCAAATATACAATTACACCTGGTCATCAAGGTAACACCTTTCACTTGTCATAATTCATCAAGAATATGCATTCACAACGAAAATAATAAATACTCATGTATTTCATAAATGATCATGTCCCATACCATAATCATATCTCAATAATAATCCACAAGATAATATAACATCATATCCAAGATATTCGACACTAAGGCCTCTCAACAACAATAACAAATAACCAACTTACATGTTCACAAGATAGTATCATAATACATATCCAAAACAAAACATGAGTTCAATACTACTAATCCCAACCCAATGTTACATGACCAGAGCATTGACTCATTACCTAATCACACAACCAACTCGGACGCTCTTCGGCTAAACCTCGCACGAGCTACTAAGTGTCTGAACCTGCACGTTGTTAGAACAAGATTGAGAATCTATGTTCAGAATCTAGTTTTGATGATAACAAACATATATTTTGTGAGTAACAATTTTATTACTAATGATTTCATTTAGTGTGCAGATACTATGCTATAAGATTTATACAGGATTCATCAGAAAAAGAGTACAACGACTACATCAAAAACTGGCTCAGATATGACATCAAACATCTAGAAGATTGACGAAGCTAAACATCATTCATCAGATGTTCTGATCCAGAACACATCAACTGCCAAAGACAGCAAATCAAGAAGCAAACAAGCAATATGGAAAACAAGCTTATTTAAGAACACGCAACATCAGAAGATCATGTAAGAAGAAAGATCAGAAGTTCTTAAGCAAGAAGTTCTGAAGACACAAGGCAGCGAGATTCAAAACGCAAACAACAAAAGAGTCACGTGTGAACCAATGAAGAATCTACAACTTAGCATACATAACAATTAAATAAAATACAGGAGCTTAGAATCAAAGGAAGAGTCGTGAGAAACATCATCACGTGTAAAACGGTTACAACTTTTAAAAGGAACGACTCCCAAGGTTGAAAGAAGAAGCAAGCTACATGCAACACATTGAAAAAAGAAAAACCAGAATAGCACGCCAACTGACATCAAGATAAGGTTCTGCAAATAGCAACATTTGTCATTAAAGGATCATACGAGACAAAGCATTCAAAGCAATATTCAAACAAATCCCAACGGCTAAACTCCAACGGTAACATACCAAGCTATATAAATAGATCAAAACTTCAGACTTGAAGGTATGCGTTCAGGCATGCGTCCATGTATGCATTTGAGTATGCATCCAGAGTGAGCATCAGAGTATGTATCCAGGATACATCTACAGAGTGAAGATCAAGAAATATTTCAGAAGAAAATATGTAGTGAGAAACCGATCATAAAAATATGAAAGAAGAAATGTTGAAGACATGTATCAAAAGTTACACAAGAGGCAACTTACACGAAGTGTATGATGAATCAAATAATACGCATCACATGCCTACAAGAAGTATCTCAGAAGATGAAGAAGAAGAAAATATGCTGTTAAGCAGTATTCTCCATTGGAGTTATCAGAAGTTTACTAATACTTGATCAGTTCATACATTGCTCACATTGAATGACTTGAGAAACTGAATACACTAAGTCGTTGCTCGAGAAGAAATCAATACGAGAGTTGATGCTCTTAATCTGCTTTCAGAAGTGTTAGACGATAGGAATGGTCTAGAGGGGGGTGAATAGACCACCTTTTTCCGACTTAAGAAAATTTTAGCTTTTGAAACGTGACTTCCCTGAATCACTTAATCGTCTAAGAGCAATTATGTTATCGGGGACCGGGTACGTGCACTAAACCGAACGGATGAAAATGTCAAGTAATGAATTACGTTTTAACGAATATATCAATTGTTTCAATTGCACACTATATGGTATATTACTCACAATGAACGTTTTCACTAAAATTTGAACAAAAATTTGATTGAGTAATTTTATCGAACACTTGGTGATCGATATTTACCAAACCTTAGTTTTTGTTCAACAATGGAAATAAACGAAAACAAATGGAAACAAGATAAAGTAAAAGCGATAAGGCACACGATATTTGTTTAGGCAGTTCCTCTATCGTCCTCGCAGGAGTACGTCTGCCCCTAATTTCAAATGAAATTAGGAAAGTTTTATTTGATTGCAAAATGTTTAACAAGGATAGAAAGTACCAATCACCAACTACACACATGCAGTAAAATTGAATACAATTCGATCCTCCCCTTGATTCAAGTTGAATCAAGTCAATGTCAATGATCTTCACCGATCAAGACCCCGATCGTTCCTTTCTCAATCCTTCGGTTGTAGCAAATTTGTTGAGTGGATCTTTAATCCCTCAATCCCTTATGCACGGCTGAATTGATTACCAAAGCGAATCGATCGTCAAAAACCTTCGAACAAAATCTTTGATGAAGAAGGAAAAACCCTAAGGTTTTATACAAGAAACACCCTCAACAATCTTCACTCGAACAAGATGAATGTCTACCGTCGAATCTCGAACAAGACAAATATCTACCGTCGAACCTTATCAACACACGTTCCTTACTTCGATCGAAAAAGATGATTATGTGTGATTCTCGATCAATAAGCGAAAGGTTGAAGATGAGAAGAAGCTTGAGTATATTTTTCACGTTTCTTGTTAAATGCTTGAGAATGATCATTTGAGTATTTATACCACACACAATGCATAGGCTGATTTGAACACAGCAAAAAAACCAGTTTGAGTAGCGACAGGTCGACCTGCTCCCTGCATAGGTCGACCTATGGAGAGTATTTTACTTGAGGAGAGCTAAACATGACATTTGCGTCGACCTTAAGGGTCGGCGTGCGCATTCCCGTGAATTCCTCAAAATCTCATGCGTCGACCTATTCCTTCAATGCGTCGACGCATTTTGCTCTTGTACTTGAGTCACCCAAAATTTGATGCGTCGACCTGAAGAGTCAGCGTGCGCATACCCGAGATAACATCAAAGTTCCATGCGTCGACCTATGCAAGTAGTGCGTAGACGCATTTACCCCTTACATAGAATTTTTTCAGAAACAGCTTGCAGTAGGTCGACCTATGGTGTCTATGAGTCAACCTATTAGTGTCTTGTAGCCAAAAATGCTTGTCTTGGTTGCCTTTGCATGGTTTCTATGATTCCACTTAAGTTGTAGTTGATTCACAATGTTTTGACATCATGAAAACTACACCATTGCCCTCACATACTCCCCCTTTTTGATGATGGCAAAAAATTGTGAATCTTTGTCGAGGCGTTGCTTAACCGAAGTGCTTGCTCCCCCTTTCTGTATGCTCCCCCTATCTTTGTGCATGTGTTTTCCATGGCTTGCTGATTCACTCAGTTTTCTCCCCCTTTGACAACATCAAAAAGAGACAGGCGATATTATACATACATTGCGGAATAACATAATTCAATTTTGATCATTACTAAGCCCCTTTTTGCAATCATAATCATAAAGCAATCATTCACATAAGACATCGCTTAATGATAAAATGAATAATAGTGCAAAACATAAATAGCTAAACGCGTAATGAGCACTTAGCTCAATACAAATCCATACACGAACACAAAGCACGGTAGAATTTAGTTCAGCGCAACATAAAATAAGATCACAAAAGCAATAAAATTGTTCATGAAATTTTGGAAATGGTGTATGCATGAAAAAAAACAAAAGAGAGCACTAGGCTTCAGCATCATCATCTCCTTCTTGAGCCGGTGGTGGTGGTTGAGCTGTATGAACTGGAGGAAATGGGTAGTGTTGCATGAAGGCGTTTGTGAAGGAAGAGAGTTGGTTGCTCTGAGCATCCATCATACCATAGGGCGTGTTTTACTGTTGCTCTTGAAGTGTGGAGTAAGCTGTAAATTGAGCACCTTGCTCAGTGACACGAGTGGTCAAAGTAGTGAGACGCACATTCATCAGATTCTGATTCTCAATTTGTTGGAGACGCATAGCCTCCATCAAATTTGCAATATTGGAGCCGGCATTTTCAGTACCCACGTCTTCATCTTCATCCTCACCTTCATTGTCTTCCCCTTCATCGATATTCATTTCATCCTCATCTTCTCGGTTGAGGTCTAGATTGTTGCCTCGTAGAACAGCTCCATAGGCACCCGTGGCTCGATTGTAGAAGAAACCCATCATGTTCAGTGTCTTCTTGGTGAATTCTTGGTCAATTGAGATGGACTTCTTGGGAAGCCGCTGAGATGGAATATTGACTTTATTAAGCACCCATTGGATGAAGGAGGCATATCCAATAGCAATGCCTCTACCTGACTCCTTCAACTCAAACATACGCTTTGCTATAAAATGAGGCCAATTTACCGGAATTCTGCTCTTGATCAACCAAATACACTTCTTGTTGGTCAACACGTGAGTATCCACCCTGCTTAGGTCGGATGATTCGTGCCACAATCCATTGTAGAATTCTATCAACTATGTTTAGGAGACCTGTAGTAGCGGACCGAGGGAACAAATTGCTTTGAACGATATGGTCAGCATGAGGGCGCCTCAACATGTTGTTCAATGCAACATTATAGTCAAATTGAGTTAACACGTTGGTATCAGTTACCGTGACAGCATTCTCACGGAGTGGAAATAGACCTACATGCCTCCAAGTGCTGTCGGTGATGGCGTATGTGGTTGTACCCATTTGAAAATTGAAGGAGCTCCCTTGGAAGTGCCCTTCCATACCATTATAGAAAACCCTTACCAAATCCTCATTGTAATCATGGTTTAATTCAAGAAAGGTACCCAAATTTTGAACTTCAAGTAGTTCTATTACCTGTTGAAGATGCAGTCTTCGCAAAGTTCCTGTGAATAACATGAATTGTTTGATGACCTTTCTGTTTCTGAAATGGGCTGAGTAGGATTCAACAAGGGCATTGGGAATGAGAGATAGAGCATCTTCTAATTCAGGTTGTGGTTGAGAAGAGGAGTCCTCTCTGCTTGCTCTCTTTCTCAATGATTTGTGGGAAGCCATGGATGAATGAGATGGAGGAAGTGAGTGGTCTTAGGGTTTTTGGTGAGAGCAGGTCGGCGCAAGTAAGAGAGAAAAGTGAATTTGCCTTGTGTCCCCTTTTTAAATATAACCTAATTTTGAAATTCTGCGAACGATGTGTCGACCTATGCAGGTGATGCGTCGACGCAATAGCTTCAGATTTTTGAAAAATTCTTTTGAGTAGGTCGACTCACAAAAAGAGTAGGTCGACCTAAGCTTTGCAAATTTCAAAATTTGGTTAGATGCAATGAATGTATGTATGTCACAATCAAGTTATGCAAAAAAATATTTAATGAACAAATTTCAACTGTACCATAGTGAAGTGTTTGCATGAAGTGAATCTAAGGTTGAAACGATATTACCTTTACACATGGGAGATGAGAAACAAGCCCTCACATATCTTTCAATGAACACTTAAAAATTGTGAGAGCATAGATAATAATAATAAATAAAGCATATGCAACTACTCATAGTTGCAACCTATTCGATATATCAAGGACGCCAAGTTCCCTACGGATGTGAAAGAAGGGCTCGGTAGCTAGTGATTTTGTAAAGATGTCGGCAAGTTGATTTTTGCTATCAACATGCTCAAACACTACATCACCCTTCTCAACATGATCCCTAAGGAAATGGTGTCGAATTTCTATGTGTTTAGTGCGAGAGTGTAAGACCGGATTTTTGGTTAAATTTATAGCACTTGTGTTATCACAAAGGATAGGAATATGATCAAGCTTGACATTGAAGTCAAGTAATTGTTGCTTGAGCCATAGTATTTGAGCACAACAATTACCAGCTGCCACATATTCCGCCTCGGCGGTTGACAAAGCAACGGACACTTGTTTCTTGCTATGCCAACTAACCAAGGAATTTGAAAAGAAGTGACATGTTCCACTAGTGCTTTTCCTATCCAATTTGCACCCGACAAAGTCAGAATCGGAATATCCAACCAAAGAGCAATCACTACCTTTGGAGAACCATAAGCCATGCTTAGTTGTACCTACAAGATACCTAAGTATGCGCTTAACGACTTTTAAGTGAGACTCCTTAGGACATGATTGATATCTTGCACACATGCACACACTAAACATAATATCGGGATGGGAAGCGGTAAGATAAAGTAGGGAACCAATCATACCTCTATACCTTTTTACATCAACCGGCTTACCATGTTCATCCCGATCAAGATTTACCGCGGTAGGCATAGGAGTGTCAATGGCCTTGGACTTTGTAACACCCCTCTAATAACCCGCGGCAAATAACTATATTTTTAAAATCAGAGTAACACGTAGAGAGGCATCACAATTCATAATTAATGAAAACACACGTCAGTATAAGTCATGCATTACTGAAAACACCTGAAAATCATAACTCATTAATCAAATTCATGTTCTACGCAGCGGAAATACTTCATCAAGTCAACATTATGTCGCTAATGTATCAGACTTCAACCAAAACAATTTAAAATACAGAGTTACAATTAAAACTCCAAACAAACGTTCCCAGTGTTACAACTACCAGAGCATGACACCTGACGCTAACTAAACACTGACTCATGAGCTAATCCTCACCGAGTCGAACAGCCGCTATCCTCAATCTGAAAATGACAACATGTAAGGGTGAGTCTCATCATAATTAACAAATGTTATAAGGTTATAAAGCAATAACACGTCATAGTTGCATCATTCACCCAATTGTTTCATAAACAGCTATTCAAAACAAGTTAACCAACAATCAAACACATCATTCAACATTTACAACACTGGAATACATCCAATCATGTTATAAATTATGCACATGAATAAACTGACACTATGCATGTGGTACCAATCATCATCAAATGGGGATAACCCATGACCGATCCAACATCGTCCAAGATACGGCCCTGCCAGCACAGATTCCACACGATGGGAATCATGCCCTTCACTGATCCAACACACCCTTATGGATACAGTATCATCAATGAACATGAATGAATGCAACATATATAACATACTTCTACTATCATCATCATCAATCATCCACATCATCATCATCATTCAAGTATGTTCATATATATTAACATCATTCAATTACAATTCCATAATCATCATACACAAAACATACACGTATTTTCATCAATCATCATACTCAACAAGAATAGCATACATGTATTTTCATCATTCTAAAAACCAATCAATCATCATCACATAGATTATCCTACAAGGTTCGTTTAGCTCAAAACGGCGCATCAAACGGACCAACGGTTAAAAAGTTATGCATCTTTGAACCTTTAAAAATATCTCAAAACACCAACAGCACGCGGCGCCATCACCCGTTCGCGGCGCGCACTGAGCGTCCCAGAATTCATTGGCTCTCTGCCAAGCTGTTCGCGGCGCAAACATCCACACGCGGCGCGAAACGAGAAAAAGTTACGCCTTCGCGGCGCGAACACAGGTACGCGGCGCGACCTGAGCGTATCACAACTTCCTGGCATTCTGCCCACCTGTTCGCGGCGCCACCCTACGCACGCGGCGCGAACCGGTAATTTCAGAAACCCCAACCTGCAGAAAACAGCATTCTATGCATTCCAAACACACCCAATACATACCAGTGCGAACATAGATACATAGATTGCCCAAAACAACACAAATTACGTCTCACAATGCATCAATTACGCATCAATTGAGACTATAACAACACAGACATCATAGATTCACACATAGAGATCAAAACATCATACAATTTGACTCAATCCCTAAACCTATCATATGACTCAATCGACCCGAATTCCACATCTATTCAGTATTATCAACCCTAACCCGATAATAGATGATAATCAGATAAGTCCCCCCTTACCTTAGACAATTTCTTGATTCTTGGTCTCTCCCTCTACCGTTCTCCTTCACGTTCCTCGTTCCTCAGACTTCTGTTCTTTCACGTTCTTTCTTTCTTCCCAATTCCAATTATTTTATGAAAAATAACAATAATAATATTAGTAAAGGGCCTTCTTATCTCACACCCCCCCTTCTACTATTTCTCACATGGCCCAAATGCCATAAACCATTATTTATTTATTATTTTTCACAAAATCCTTAATAATTCTAATTATTAATTCAATATTCTTGATTAAATTAATATTAAAATTATACGGGCGTTACAACTCTCCCCCACTAAAAGAGTTTTCGTCCTCGAAAACATACCTCAGGTAAAGAGTTCCGGATAGGAATCTTTCATCTGGCTTTCTAGCTCCCAGGTAACATTTCCTTCGGCTGGTCCTCCCCAAGCTACCCTGACTAAAGCTATTTCCTTGCCACGCAATTGTTTCAGTCTTCTATCTTCAATCCTCACAGGCAATGTTTCAACCGTTAAGTTGTCTTTTACCTGTACATCATCTACTTGGATCACATGGGACGGATCTGAAATGTATTTCCTCAACTGAGACACATGGAACACATCGTGCAAGTTTGCAAGCCTCGACGGCAAAGCGATACGATATGCCAATTCTCCCACCTTTTCAGAAATTTGGAACGGTCCAATAAAACGCGGAGTCAACTTCCTTGACTTCAATGCCCGACCAATTCCTGTCATAGGAGTAACTCTCATAAACACATGATCTCCCTCTTGGAACTCAAGTGTCTTCCTTCTTTTATCGTAGTAACTTTTCTGACGACTCTGAGAAGCCCTCATCTTCTCCTGAATCATCTTAATCTTCTCCGCGGTCTCTTGTACAATTTCCGGACCCATCACAGCACTCTCACCAGCTTCGTACCAACACAACGGAGTTCTACACCTCCTACCATACTGTGGACCGTCCTTTCGGGCCATACCCCTCCGTGGGTGGGATACGTGAACTGACTCTTTTTTGTCGATCGGACGCTTTCGCGTCACTTTTGAAAAAGTTTACAGAGTCGCCACCGACCTTTTATTTTATCCAATGAAGGAAAGGTTTATAAAAGAAACAGAAAAAAGACCTTTGAGAGATTCTGGGTAAGGGGGTAGGTTATACAAAGGGAAGGTGTTAGCACCCTTTGTATCCATGGTTATCCATGGGCTCTTTAGTTTGCTTAGCTCATTTGCTTTACTTTTCAATTGATTCGGAATGCTTTACCTGTGTTTTTGAAATACCTTTGCAAATAGAATTTGTAATGATCCTTGTGCGGATATATACAAATGCTTGTTTATCTTTCGAAAGATGTTTTGAAAAGATCGTTAATTTTGTAATGATCCGTGTTTGGATGTATACAAAATATTGTCTTTTGGAAAATTCGTTTTAAAAAAACAACAGTGTATGAGAATTTTGTTTGTTTTGATTTTGAGCAAGCAAACTAGGAGGTCTACCCTGAGTTAGGAGGTCTTTATCCTTGTTCCCTTTAAAAATCTATCCATTCGTCGGATATAAACAAAAGGTTCGATTTTGTACTCGAAACAGTAGAAATGTAACTTTGATTTTGAAAAGAGTGAAAAGGGGTTACCCTAGGAGGTGCAAATGTGATTATGATTGAATTCAGATATTTATCTTTGAAGTTAGTGATCTGACGGTTCAGTTTTATCTTTGACATACACGCAGTTTATATGGGTGCTGGAAATTAAAATGCGGAAATGTAAAGTGCAGAAAGTAAATCTACGCTATTACATCGATTGTGCGGGAAATGTAAACTAGCCTATTTACATGAATTTGACATCCTATACATTTACCTAGGAATTTTAAATTGCAAGAAATAAAAGGCATATTTTTGTATTTTTGTGATTTATTTTAAATATAATTAATGCATTATTAATTAATTTAAAATAAAGAAAAGATGGAAATATGATTAAACCTAGCAAATAAGTTTAAAAATATGTACAAAATGTTTGTTAATTGATTTTAGAACAAAACTAATTTTTTGGAATTTTTGAAATTGTTTTTGGATTTTTTTTAAGTTAATTAAAACATAATTATGCAAATAATTACACAAATAATTAAAACTTGATGATAAAATTATCCTAAATATGTACAAAATTAGTTTATGATATATAAACAATATTTAACACAAAGAACAATTTTTTTTATGATTTTTTGACTAATTAAAATAATTAACAAGCAAATATATAAATACATACTAATTAATTATGAAAAATATTGAAATTTTGAAGAAAAATAAAATATTTTTATTTCAGAAAATAATATATATTTTTAGAAGTCTAAAATATTTTTTGTGGAATTTTTTGGAATTTAAAACTATTTTTAATTATTTTTGCAATAAAAATAAAATAAAATAGAAAATATAAAAAGGATACTTATCAAGTGTGGAATTTGATGAAGGTGCATGGTGTAGCTGCGTGTGTGAGGCGTTGGATTGGAGATTGAATTGATCCAAGGGTTCAGATCTGAGGTCACATGAAGCACATGATTAAAGCAAGGCATGGGATTAGTGGGAGACCAAAGTCAGACTGGTCCCCACCCTCGCCTGCATGGACCAATGGAAACAGAGGAGAGAAGGTTGAAAAGTTGACTGACGAACCACGCTCGGACGCGTGGTCGTCTTCAACCTCCGTCCCATGCACTTTTTCAGACAGATAGCGGGGGTTTTTAACCCCCTCTATTTCACGATACAAAAACGTTATTTTCGGTAGCTTCCCAAACCTGCAAGAACACACGTTAGCAACATATGAAAACAACCCAGATCCACTAAACATGATGCCCTGAATCCAAATATGTCATTAGTTTCGTGGTTTGATGCTCATAGCTATAGGTTCGAAGATGTTAAAGTATGAACACTCATGAGCTCGTTTTAATGGTGGAGCGTGGTTCTCACGTTGGAACGCTCATGCTATGGTCCAGATCACACATATAGGTCCCCATAAGGATATTAGAGTGGTTAGTTTGCATTGAAATTAGTTGTACATATGAAAACGAAAGTTAGGGCATATATACATGAAGAACACTTATATGCACTACACGACTCTCATAGGCCTATATTTAGAGTTCAATCTTACTCTATTATGTTTGAGAAGATGATTAGAATGCTTGGTTTGTATTAATATTGATTGGAGAATTGAATTTGAATTTTACAAAGTTTTGAGATTTTTGGAGAATTTTTGTGATGAAGAAGGCTATGCTCTTGTTACAAATCGTGTCCTCTTTTTGCTGAAGTATGATGCTTCTTTTATAGCCCAAAGTTGCTTGGAACTCAAGCTAAGAAGCTTTGTTGTCTTTGTTGAAAGTTTGATTTTTAAAATATTAAAAATCTTTGAATTGTTGACCAAGCTTGACTCCATTCAATGCTCTTGTCTTGCTCTTCAATTCTTGCAGAAAAAATGAAGATTCCTTGAAGTGAGTCATACTTGGAGGCCAAGCAACCATTATCCATGCATTTTCCTTTTAATTTTAATCTTAAAGTAAGATAAAATTATGCAAAAAATGGCCAATAAAGATGTGGGCTTTGTCTTGGTCGTGGGAGGCCCATAGTAACATGGCAAAGATGTTTGGACCATAAAAACTTGGCATCTTTTGGAAAAAAAACATTTTTGAGCAATGTTGATTTCGTGCATTTTCCCAAAATTTAGCCAACTTCAACAAGGTGTAAATCCTTCAATTTTTGTCATATGAAGGAGATCTTGCACTTTTTGGAAACCTCAAAGAGTCCTCTAACCAATGTCTTTGGTCTCATGTCAAAATGATTTTTGGTTCTCCTTGTGTGTCCATTTGAAAAAAGTGTCTTTTTGTTGACTTTGAAAATGACCTGTAATGTCTTTGGCCATATTTTTCAAATGGTGAATGCTATGACCATGGGATCAATTGCATTTGAAAGATAATTGAATTTCCTTCAAAATGAGCTTTGGTTGACATTTTTTGGATGAAGGATGAGAGAGTTATGATCAGTCAAAGTTGAGTTGACTTTTCAGGCAAAAACCCTAATTTTGAATCTTAGGGTTTTGTTGATTTTTGATCTTTCCTTGATGAATTGTGATCATCCAATGATCAAATGTTGAATCCTTTGACAAAATATGGACTTTGACAAAAAATTTCATTTTTGACTGTCAGTTGACTTTTTTGGTCAAACGGGTCGTCTGTTGACTGTTTGAGCTGCTGACGGTGCGTCTGAGTGAATTGAAGTTTGAAAATTTGTATGATGGTACTTTGAGATGTATGGATGTATATGAAATCCATTTGAGCTCTCAAAACTTGTTGCTCCTGTTAAAACAAGAAAAACCCTGATTAGGGACTGTCTGTATAGGAGGCAGTTAAGCGTACCTGATTTTTGTGCAGTGTTGAGTTTCTGCTAATCATGTGATATTCAGAAGACTTCTAACACAAAAATCTTGGAAATTTGAATTGTGAATGATTGATTTGATTGATTGTACAAATCACTGTGAATTGTACTGTCAGCAGTTTGGCTGTCAACTGACTGTCCAGGTATTGATGCAGCAGTTAGAGTGAAAAATCAACAGTCAAAGTTAATTTTCTTTTTTTGTTGTTTTTGTTTTATGTTTGAAAAATTAAAGTTATTTACATGACTTGTTAAAAACACAGACATAATAAATAACTAATATATACTGTTACCAGTACAGTCTGAGTTTCCTGATTCTGCGCCTGCAAAAAGATTTAACTCTGTACCAATTGTGTCAGTACTATTTATCTGTAAATAAATAAATAGCATGTGTGAAGTAATAAAGAACAGTATTTGGCGTTTGCGTAAGAATAAATTCCACTGTAAGCCAAGTTACTGTGTAAGAAAAATTCTGAAAACCAAGTTCTTCATATGTCAGGATATTTTGAAAAAATCCATGTTTATATGAGACTCTTAATTTTCATATTGAAACTTTCCTGAAAAAAGAAGTGGGCAAATTTTGGGGTATAACAGTTGCCCCTATTCAATCTTCTTAAACCTGAAGAGATTGTCTGAAATCTGAGGGTAGAAGATGATTGAATAAATAGATGCCCTGAAAATTTGCACTTACCTTGATCAGCAGAGATGTTGGAAGTTGCATTTGAATGTTGTCTGTGAAATGTTGTTGGCAGATTGAAACATTACCTGAGATGGGCTTTCGGATGCCACCTGGACAATGTGTTGATGGTTTGTTCATCAGAATGAATCTGTTGATTATATCTTGATGAAGGATTTGAAAGTTGATCATTGTGGAACCGTTTGAGGTATCACTTTAGATCTGCAATGTTAGATCGTTCTGGAACCGTCTGAGGTTTCGCCTTAGATCTGAAATGCTAGATCGTTCTGGAACCGTCTGAGGTTTCGCCTTAGATCTGAAATGCTAGATCGTTCTGGAACCGTCTGAGGTTTCGCCTTAGACTAGCAATGTTAGATGATAAATGAGTTGAGAATGAGAGTTCTTCAGAGTGAATCTTTGGTTTGATTGTATCTGAAAGGACTGCTTGTCTGAATAAGTTTCAGGATGAACACTGCATGTGAGTGAGAACATCTTTGCTGAAGACATCTGTCTACCTGAAAAATCAAGTTAATAATATGCGATGTCTATGATGCATGTATGATATGAGATCCTCGAGCTAGAGGAGAAATATGCAAGTTATGTTGTGTATGAATATGCGTATGATGCATGATTGTGAATGTGAATATGAGTGTGAATGTGATGCATGGTTTATGCAGCTTAGAGCGTGTCAAGCTCCTGATTGGGAAAATAAATCCCAGCTTAGTCGTCAAGAAATGAAGGCATTGTGATTGGGAAAATAAATCCCTGCTAGCCATTTGGAAGTGAAGGCATCGTGGTTGTTGATGATCTTCTGTCTCGCTTGAGTACCCTGGGTTGGGGAAATTCTTTGAGAACCAGGATGTTCTATTGAAGGATCTTTGATTACTGCTCGGGGATGAACAGTAGTTTTGAGAGTTCGGACTGTGACGCCCTTTGGAGTGGGAATGAGGAAGATGCATAATCCTCCGATGCACTATCTGACCAAGTTTGGGTGCGGAGATCACACCTTCTGAAGACAGTAATCTGGAACAACCCCGCTGGGGAATAAGACTTCTTTCGAAAGAAAAATCTTTTTGAGGGATTTGTTGAGGAATGTGTCTCCATTGGGGAAACTTCCTTCTGATGCTGGTTTAGGATAATGTCCAAATAATTGGGACATGTCCGGAATGCTATTCCTGTTTTTCCTGGTAAACATCAATCATATTCAAATGCATATGTTCATTCAAAATATCATTGGGATGCTCGCGTATTCAAAACAGAAAAAATGAAAATGTTAGTTATAAGCTGCATTGATTTTTGAAAAGGTGCCGTGATAGGCGGATTAGTATAGGGAGACAACAATCCTAGAAGTAGGAAATTGTCAGAAGGTTTTGAAAAGTATTTATGAAAAGAAATAGCTATGTGAGAACGATCCAGTCAAGTTTCAATTCTGCTATTGCCAATCTGTCTTCGAGCATCTCATCCCTCACTTGTTGGAAGAAAGTGATTGGACTGATCGGTGTCTTTGAGGTGTTGAACCTTGTCGGTGAGTAGGCAGCTGAGCGGGACATAGTTGTATGCTTTATTCCCTAATTTTTGCCTAGGCTGCCCTTTCAGGTTTTCAGCCTACCGGGATTGTATTTGTTTTGTCTCTAATTTTTGCCTGGATCGCCCTTTCGGGTTTTCAATCCACCGAGACGCTCATTTTTGCCTAAGTTGCCCTTTCAGGTTTTCAACTTAGCGAGCTGTATTTTTTTTTTTTAAGCAAAGTACTTTTTGACTATGTCCGCATTCACAGGGTGTGGGAAATCCTCGCCATCCATGGTGGTAAGCAACATGGCACCGCCGGAGAATATTTTCTTGATTATGAATGGTCCCTCGTAGGTGGGGGTCCATTTGCCTCTGGGATCACCTTGTGGTAAGATGATGCGTTTGATAACCAAGCCACCAGTTTGGTATGCTTGACTTTTGACTTTCTTGTTGAATGCTTTGATCATGCGCTTTTGGTATAGCTGGCCATGACAGATAGCTGCAAGTCTTTTCTCATCAATCAAGTGTATTTGGTCGAATCGAGTTTGAATCCAATCGTCTTCGTCTAGATCGGCTTCTTTCATGATCCTTAAGGAAGGAATCTGGATTTCGATTGGGAGAACTGCTTCCATACCGTAGACTAACGAGAATGGAGTTGCCCCTGTTGAAGTACGCGCAGATGTGCGATAACCATGAAGAGCAAAAGGTAACATCTCATGCCAGTCTTTGTAGGTTACTGTCATCTTTTGTATGATTTTCTTGATGTTTTTGTTGGCGGCTTCGACAGCGCCGTTCATCTTTGGTCGATATGGAGAAGAATTATGATGTTTGATCTGGAACTGCGTGCAGAGTTCAGTAATCATTTTGTTGTTTAGATTCGTGCCATTGTCAGTGATGATCCTTTCGGGGATGCCGTACCGACAAATGAGATTGTGCTTGATAAACCTGGCTACCACATTCTTGGTGACAGAAGCATATGAAGCTGCCTCTACCCACTTTGTGAAGTAGTCAATAGCGACCAGGATAAAGCGATGTCCGTTGGAAGCAGTAGGTTTGATTTCTCCAATCATATCAATACCCCACATTGCGAAAGGCCAAGGAGCCGTCAGAACGTTTAATGGAACTGGAGGTACATGCACTTTGTCGGCATATATCTGGCATTTGTGACAAGATTTGGAATGATGATGGCAATCTGTCTCCATGGTAGACCAGTAGTAACCTGCTCTCAAGATCTTTTTAGCCATTGTATGTCCGTTGGAATGAGTACCGAAGGTACCATTGTGTATGTCTTCCATGATTTGTTCTGCTTCCTTCTTGTTTACGCAACGAAGTAAAGTCGAGTCATGGTTGCGCTTGTACAAAGTTCCATTGCTTAGGAAGAATTTGGAGGCAAATCTCCTTAGAAACTTTCTGTCGTTAATAGATGCTCCTTCAGGGTACTCCTGGGTTTCGAGATACCTTTGTATTTCATGGAACCATGATTTGTCTTCCATTTGTTTGGTATCGATCTCATTGCAATAGGCTGGTTCGTCTTGCCTGTAAATGGTGATCATAGGAGCTTCGTCGTCCCAATTGACTTTGAACATGGATGACATGGTAGCTAAGGCATCAGCTAGTTGATTTTCTTCGCGTGGGATGTGTTCGAAAGTGATCTCCTCGAAGTAAGGAATCAAACTCAACACATGTTCTTTGTATGGAATTAGATTTGGGTGCTTTGTGTCCCATTCCCCTTTGACTTGGTAGATTACCAAGGCCGAGTCTCCGTAGACTTCAAGGAATTTGATTTTTAGATCAATTGCAGCTTTGAGACCCAGAATGCATGCTTCGTATTCGGCTATATTGTTGGTGCAATTGAAACACAATCTGGCGGTGAAGGGTGTATGACCTCCTGTGGGGGAAATGATCACAGCTCCGATGCCATTGCCGAGCGCATTAGAAGCTCCGTCAAAAACCATAGTCCATCGGGATCCTGGTTGTTTGTAGTCATTGACTAGCATAATGTCTTCGTCTGGGAAGTCAAAGTTCAATGCCTGATAATCATCTACTGCTTGATGAGCTAAATGATCAGCTACCACACTTCCTTTGATTGCTTTTTGCGAAGTG
The DNA here is from genome assembly GCF_029867415.1 of Vicia villosa. Lineage (NCBI taxonomy): Eukaryota > Viridiplantae > Streptophyta > Magnoliopsida > Fabales > Fabaceae > Vicia > Vicia villosa. The sequence goes on along the minus strand of NC_081184.1, from coordinate 129,285,714 downwards.
TATTGAATGTCATATTCTGTTAGGATCATTTGCCATCTTGCAATCCTTCCAGAGAGAGCAGGTTTTTCGAACACGTATTTGATTGGATCCATCTTGGAGATCAGGAAAGTGGTGTGATTTAGCATATACTGTCTTAGTCGGCGAGCCGCCCATGCTAAGGCACAGCAAGTTTTTTCGAGTAGTGAGTATCTTGTTTCACAATCGGTAAACTTTTTGCTAAGATAGTAGATTGCGTGCTCCTTTCGACCGGAATCGTCATGTTGTCCGAGTACACACCCCATTGAATCTTCTAACACAGTTAGGTACATTATCAGAGGTCTGCCTTCCACAGGAGGTAACAAGATTGGCGGTTTTTGAAGGTATTCTTTGATTTTATCAAAGGCTAACTGGCATTTGTCATTCCATCTTTCCACTTGATCTTTCTTCAGTAATTTGAAGATTGGCACACAAGTAGGAGTCATATGGGCAATGAATCTGGCTATGTAGTTTAGACGTCCCAAGAATCCTCTGACTTGTTTCTCGGTACGGGGTATAGGCATTTCTTGAATGGCTTTGACCTTGGCAGGATCAACCTCAATACCTTTACTGCTGACGATGAAACCTAAGAGTTTACCGGATCTTACTCCAAAGGTACACTTGTTCGGGTTCAGTCGCAATCTGTATTTCTTGAGTCTGTCAAACAGCTTGTGTAAATGACTCAAATGTTCTTCTTCGGTGTTGGATTTTGCGATCATGTCATCGACATACACCTCTATTTCCTGATGAATCATATCATGAAATAGTGTTACCATTGCTCGTTGGTAGGTAGCTCCAGCATTTTTTAGACCAAAGGGCATTACTTTGTAACAAAAGGTTCCCCAGGGAGTTGTGAAGGTTGTTTTTTCCATGTCTTCGGGTGCCATCTTGATTTGATTGTACCCTGAGAATCCGTCCATAAAGGAGAATACCTTGCATTGTGCGGTATTGTCAACTAGTACATCGATGTGCGGTAAAGGGAAATCATCTTTAGGGCTTGCCCGGTTCAGATCTCTGTAGTCTACACACATTCTGACTTTCCCGTCTTTTTTGGGTACAGGCACGATGTTAGCTATCCAAGGAGGATAACTTACAACTTTTAGGAATCCGGCATTGAATTGTTTTTCAACCTCGTCTTTGATCTTTTTTGACATATCAGGCTTACTCCTTCGCAGTCTCTGTTTGACCGGAGTGCTTCCTTCTTTGATTGGCAGGCGATGAACTACAATGTCCGTGTCAAGGCCAGGCATATCTTGATAAGACCAGGCGAATATCTCGGCGTAGTCTTGCAACAATTGAATCAGTCTTTGCTTGACACTGTTTTCTAAGTCAGCCCCAATTCTGACCTCTTTCTTTTCTTCGTCACTGCCCAAGTTGATGACCTCAATCGGCTCCTCATGAGGCTGTATGGCTTTTTCTTCTTGTTCTAGAAGTCTTGCAATTTCTCTTGGCACTTCACAATCTTCCTCACTTTCGTCCTCAGTTTGGTAGATCGGATTTTCAAAGTCATGACGGGCAATAGCAGAGTCGTTATTGACTGGATCCAGCGTGTATGTGAATCTGCATGGTAGATATGTGAGTGTGTATGAAGAGAAAAACATAGCTATTTGAAAGCGAATAAAGAAAGAAAAAGGATCACAAAATTTTGAACATGCAAGCATCTCATGATTTTACTGAATGCACATAATCATGATATGACAAACCCTTTTTATAGAAGGACCGTTGTGCTAAGGCACACGGCTTTCAAGCTCATGGTTCGATTGTCCAGGAACCACTTTTATCTTTGCACAATATACACAAAGAAAACAGGAAATGGCATTTACTCCTGATCAAAGGAGATCACATCCTCTGCTTTCCAGTTGTTCAATCCACCGTTGTTAGCAGGGAGCACCCAGCTGTTCCAGTTGCAGTTGTTCTTTTCGTCTTCCGTAGCATTGATTCCGCTAGTGGGAAAATGCGTAGGTAATTCCTCAGGATAAGTTGGATGATTTGTTGGATATGAGAATCCAGGTGGAGGTCCCTCTATTGGCTGAGCGAGATGCTCGATAAGGCCGTCCCATGCAGTAGGAATGATGTTTTGAATAGAGACTTGTGCATCCTGATAAGGAGTGTACTGTGACAGAAAATAACCTTCGTTGTTTGGCATCTTCCTGGCTTCTTCAAGAGCGAAGTTGTCGTCGTACTGTTCGTCCCATCCAGTCGGGACAATGTCTTTGATGGGAGTTGAAAAGCTCGGAGGAGCGGAATATTTCACCATATAGTCGTATTTGCCGCTGGGTTCTCCTAGCGTGTCCCATACTTCTTTGGGTGGATTTTGATATTGCTGAGTGACGGGACTTGTGATACTTCCGTCATTTTGATTACCCTCTTCTGTTGGAGTAAGATCTTCCAGAGCAATGTAAGAATTCTGAGGTGTGATATACTGGTAGTTGTAACCGTCATTTGGTCCTCCCGCAGCATCCCACATTCCCATGGTAATGGGTGGAATTTCGTCTGGATATGGCTGAATGATGTGGTTCAAGTATGTCCCTTCATCATCAATGGCGTTTACTTCTTGGCTGGCGAAGTGTGATATTAACCCTTCAGAGCGAGGATTTTGATCATTCTTTTGATTTTCACCATTATAGCCCAGACCTAGCTTGTCGGACTTGTAGGGTATATCAGGGAGTTGTCCCCATACTGTGCGATCACCCTGTTCAATCATGGCTTTGGCATCTTTGAGAGAAGCCATAGTTGTAGCTGGAGTAGCAGGAATATGCTTGGTGGTAGAGATATCTGGAGATACAACCTCAAAAGCTTGATACGGAGTTTCGATGGATTCGCCCTCCATCTCAACATACTTGTCGTTGCTCAAGTGACTGACCATATATTCTTCTTCGCCATAGACTGTGACAACCTTTCCTTTTACTGGGTATTTTAACTTCTGATGCAGGGTAGAAGTTACAGCGTTTGCCCCATGTATCCAAGGGCGTCCTAGTAAACAGGAGTATGTTGGAAGAACGTCTATTACGGAAAAGATAACATCGAAAGTTTGAGAGCCCACTTTGATTGGGAGCTTAACTTCTCCGTACACCGTTCTTGTTGACCCATCGAAGGCTCTTACAACCACATCACTTGGTTGTAGCACAACTCCTTTGAAGTCAAGTTTTTCCAGTATTACTTTTGGTAACACGTTTAGAGAGGAACCATTGTCTATTAGCACATGAGACAGAGTGGTGCCGTTGCATTCGATAGAGATGTGCAGGGCCTTGTTGTGATTTCTTCCAGCAGGGGTTAGATCCACATCAGAGAAACCAAGACCATTGGGCACTGTAAGACTGGCGACACAATTCTCAAATTGGTCGATTGGGATTTCTTGAGGCACATGCGCAGCTTGAAGGAACTTCATTAGAGCTTTAGCATGAGCTTCTGAATATTTTAGCAGAGATAACATTGAGATTTTTGAAGCAGTATGCCCCAGTTGCTCGACAATATTGTAATCACTTTTGCAGATGATTTTCAATATTTCGTCCATCTCTTGCTTTGATGGATCCTCAGCAGTGATCTCTACCGGATTTTGAACTGGTTCGATCAGTGGCTCTTTGCCTCGAGTGTTGATATCTGGAATAGGAATTGGAACCTGGATTGGACTAGCAGCAATATTTGGAGAAATTTCTGGTGAAAAGATTCTTCCACTTCTCGTGATCTTGCTAGTGCCTGCAATGTTACTTACAGCTGAAGTAGTTAGTGTTGCGTCCTCTTTAGTCGAGGGATCCTGCTTAACTCCATGAATGTAAACATTAGTGTCATATCCCCATGGGACAGCTTTGTCTGAGGAGTATGGAAATGGAGTTGGTCTAGCAATGACTACTGATGCCACTTTGAGTGTAGCAGAAAGTTTGAATGGAGCCTTGGTAGAGATTTTGAATGGTAAGCTGGAGATCACTGAGACGTCTTCCATTCTTATCCCGTTGGCAAAGACTTTGCCCAACATGTCCATAGAAGGGAGCCTCTCAAACATAATGATACGGCGATCCATGTGTTTTTGAATTCCCATCTTTAGATTTTCACAACCATTGGGTTGGCGTGAGCAATAAAAGCAGTCGGGATCACAACCTGGAAAGTAACCAGCTTGGATGAACTTTCTTTTGACTTCGAGGAGTGGAATTGATACTTCGTTCACATCATAAATGTCAACTGTGTCTATGATAGCATTAACAGTTTTGTCATGCTTTGGCATAGGTGCTGTGATGACATTTGGAGTTTCTGGAGGATCGAACTCAATTTCTCCAGCATCTATCATGTCTTGGATTTTATTTTTCAGGGCCCAGCAGTGATCTGCGTCATGTCCTGGACAGTTTGAATGATAGGCACATGTTGCATCAGGGCGATAATTCAGAGAAGAAGTATTGACATTCTTCGGAGGACCCCTTAATGTGATCAGATCCGCTTTAAGCAAGTGCTGCAATGCCTGAGAGATTGGCATGTTGATTTTGGTGAAAGTTCTTCTTGGTGCATCTGGTCGATGCGTATATTTTGGCTGTTGATCTTTTTGAGGTGCAGATGCGGAGATCATAACTGCCCCTACAGATTGATGCTGATCACTTTTGTGACTTGTCTGAATTTGCGCTGTATTGACCTCATTTCTGATGGGCCTTTTTGTAGTACCAGAGGAGGATCCTACTTGAATTTTTCCATTTCGAATGCCACTTTCGACACGTTCTCCGGTCAGTATTAGGTCAGTGAAACCTGATGATGAACTTCCCAGCAAATGGCTATAGAATGGGCCAGTTAAAGTGCCCATGAACATGTCGACTAGTTCGCGATCAGATAAGGGTGGTTGAACCCTTCCAGCCATATCTCTCCACTTTTGTGCATACTCTTTGAAACTTTCTTTTGGTCCCATAGACATGCCTCGCAATTGAGTACGAGTGGGTGTAAGATCAGCATTGTATTGGTACTGTTTGTAAAAAGCAGCAGCTAATTCTTCCCAAGTATGAACCTTGGTATTTTCTAGCTGGTAGTACCATTCGAGTTGTGTACCTGACAGACTTTCTTGGAAAAAGTGAATCCACAATTTGTTATCTGTTGTATGAGGTTGTATCTTCCTCACATAAGATCTCAAATGTAGTTTTGGACAAGAAACTCCATCATACTTTGCAAAGGTTGGAACTTTGAATTTTGGAGGGATGACAACATCCGACACGAGTCCCAGATCATTGAAATCTAAGCCAGGTATTTTTTGTATTTCCATAGCTTTCATACGATCCTCCAACTGTTGGTATTTGTCATCATCCTGTTCGTCTCCAGAATGATCTTCTTCTTTATTTGAAGAGAGAGAGGGTTTAGCAGAACCCTGGTTGCTTTGATTATCTTCTTGTTCACCATTACCGACTATTTCAGGGATTGGTGGCTTTTTGATCTTTTTGACAGGGATCTTGATCTTCCTTCTCAGGTAACTCAAGCCTGCAGATTCTTTGGGCTTCTTCTTCTTCTTGAGTATCAGGGCTTTCAGCTCTTGTTGCCCCTTTGCCAGTTCCAGAATTGCCACTTGAACTTGGGCATTCTGTACTTCGAGATTCTTGATGCTTGCCTCAGATTCCATCTCTTCTGACTGAAATAAACAGCGAAGAGATGAGAAACCCGTCATGAGAACCTGTTATGAAATGTGTATGACTGGATGCCATGTATGCAATGTGTATGAAATGTATATGAATGCAATGTATATGAAATGCAATGTATGAAATGCAATGTATATGCAATGCATGAAGTGAAATGCATGTGTGCAATGTTTTCAAGGATCTTAGAGTTTAGATTTGTTAAAGAAGAAACAAACGTTAGTTAATCAATTTATTTCTTTTTTCTTTTTCTGCTTCTTTTTTTTTTTTTGCTTCTTTTTTATTTGCCTCATTTGGGCTTACAAGACAGAAAATAAAATGGAATGATCCTTCAGGTCTCCCGTGGACGCTTTCTCTTTGCCCCCAGGAATGTGTTGATTCTGTTGCTCTTCTTGAAGCTGTCCGGTGAGCTCCAATATCCTTCTCTCATAGTCTTGACAGTATGATTTGAAGGTGTCTCTTTCCCTCTTTGAGTTGAACCCAAGAATTTTTGCAACTCTTCTAGGTCAGTTGGCATGTCCGGGTGTAGAAGTAACTTGAGGTTCGTATCCTTCGACCTCTGGCTCAATAGTCACAGGTTAGAACAGCAGGATATGGCATAAGGAGTTTCTGAGCATGAGTGCGGGACCCATCTGAGGTAGGGTTCCATAGGAATAGAATTCCATTGCCCCAGAGTATTGCTTTCTATTCTATAGACACTGCCCCATGCATGTATGAACCTTCGTCGGTGTCTATGAGAATCATTCTCGTAATCAAACACAATGCCACGGATAATCATGTCATGAGGACCGTTGCTTCTTGCATATCCGAATTGGCGTAGAGCTAGAGAGGGATTGTAAGTGATACCTCCTTTAATGCCAAGGAGTGGCACATTAGGGTATTCTCCACAATGATCAATGATAGTAATGTCTCTTTGAAAGAAGTTGTTCCATCGGATATCTGAATGAGACAAAGACATAATCCTGTGAGACCATTGCATGCTCTTTGTTCATTTCTCAACACTGATCGGGGAAGATGAAATGTAAACCACCTAGCCAGCAGTGGTATACAGCACATGAGAGTTCCTCGCTTCTTCGTGGTACGAGTGTGTAGAGAGTGTAGGGTGTCTCCCAGCAATGTTGGTACCGGGTTGCGAATTAGGAAAAGGTTGATGATGTGTACACTTATGAACTGGTCGGAATTAGGGAACAAAACCAACCCATAGATCAAAAGAGCCATAACTTCTTCAAAAGCTGGATAACTTTTGTTTTCTAGCAGTAGTCGAGCCTTTTCCAGTAAGAATTTGGCAAGCAAACCCTCAACTCCACTCTTTGTTTCCCAATTGGATTTGATTTCTGACTTTTGCAGATGTAAAGCAGCAGCAATGACTTTCAGGTTTTGGTTTTTCTTTCTAAACCAGTGAAAGGTAATTGATCTCGGATTGGTAATCCAATTAAATTCAGAGAATTCTTCCAAAGTGGGTACCAACTGGTAATCAGGAAATGTGAAGCAATGATGTTCAGGGTCGAAGAACTGGAACAGGACCCGTATCATGTCTTCTTCAAACTTTGAGGTAACCAAATGGAGTAGGTGACCATGCTTTTCAGTGAATTGAGCATTCCTGGGGAATTCTGCTACCAAGACTTTGAGTTCAGATGGCACCGTTGAGATATTGATTCGGATGTAATCTCTGGTGGCGGGAGCCATTACCTGCAAAAACAAAAGTAAACTCTTTGATCCTTGAAATGTGTAGTGAAAAATGATGTGTTTATGATGCAAACATGTGGCACACAAAAACAAATCAAACAATAGCCTTAGGTTTAAAGGCTTGCATGAGGTTGATAGGTGATACCCTCCCCTCTGAAGTTGAGTTGGTTGAAAACCTGTCCTAGAATAGTATTCGGGTTCTATGATCCTTGGAAGACAACATCTCAATACGGCGCTCGAGACGGGCCGATCAAGAATATTCCTCGAGGATAACTAACTTCGATCAATTTCAAAGCTAGCCACTTAAAAGGCCACAAGTCAAGTTCAACTAAAAGGTTCTAAGACAAATTAGTGTTTAATGACACTTTGGAAGCCTAATATACTCCTTGATCGTTTTCAAGGGACCATCAGTATATAAACCAAAGTATCACACTAACGATGACTACCAGATCAACCGTATCGGTACATGCCGTACAGTTTCCTTGGTCTAATGTCATATACTTAAGGTATCTCGAGATTCGGGGTTAGAATCTTTCACACAAGCAAAATACCCAAGCAAACCTGTGAAAAGTAAAGCAATCAGATCAAACAATTGAAAACATCGAAATGATCTATACTCTAAAGGTAACCCCTTTTGAAAACATTTTGAATTTGTATTCCCCAGCAGAGTCGCCAGTTCTGTGGACCGTCCTTTCGGGCCATACCCCTCCGTGGGTGGGATACGTGAACTGACTCTTTTTTGTCGATCGGACGCTTTCTCGCGTCACTTTTGAAAAAGTTTACAGAGTCGCCACCGACCTTTTATTTTATCCAATGAAGGAAAGGTTTATAAAAGAAAACAGAAAAAAGACCTTTGAGAGATTCTGGGGTAAGGGGGGGTAGGTTATACAAAGGGAAGGTGTTAGCACCCTTTTGTATCCATGGTTATCCATGGGCTCTTTAGTTTGCTTAGCTCATTTGCTTTACTTTTCAATTGATTCGGAATGCTTTACCTGTGTTTTTGAAATACCTTTGCAAATAGAAATTTGTAATGATCCTTGTGCGGATATATACAAATGCTTGTTTATCTTTCGAAAGATGTTTTGAAAAGATCGTTAATTTTGTAATGATCCGTGTTTGGATGTATACAAAATATTGTCTTTTGGAAAATTCGTTTTAAAAAAACAACAGTGGTATGAGAATTTTGTTTTGTTTTGATTTTGAGCAAGCAAACTAGGAGGTCTACCCTGAGTTATGGAGGTCTTTATCCTTGTTCCCTTTAAAAATCTATCCATTCGTCGGATATAAACAAAAGGTTCGATTTTGTACTCGAAACAGTAGAAATGTAACTTTGATTTTGAAAAGAGTGAAAAGGGGTTACCCTAGGAGGTGCAAATGTGATTGTGATTGAATTCAGATATTTATCTTTGAAGTTAGTGATCTGACGGTTCAGTTTTATCTTTGACATACACGCAGTTTATATGGGTGCTGGAAATTAAAAACGCGGAAATGTAAAGTGCAGAAAATAAATCTACGCTATTACATCGATTGTGCGGGAAATGTAAACTAGCCTATTTACATGAATTTGACATCCTATACATTTATCTAGGAATTTTAAATTGCAAGAAATAAAAGGCATATTTTTGTATTTTTGTGATTTATTTTAAATATAATTAATGCATTATTAATTAATTTAAAATAAAGAAAAGATGGAAATATGATTAAACCTAGCAAATAAGTTTAAAAATATGTACAAAATGTTTGTTAATTGATTTTAGAACAAAACTAATTTTTTTGGAATTTTTGAAATTTGTTTTTGGATATTTTAAGTTAATCAAAACATAATTATGCAAATAATTACACAAATAATTAAAACTTAAAGAGAAAATTATCCTAAATATGTACAAAAAATTAGTTTATGATATATAAACAATATTTAACACAAAGAACAATTTTTTTTTTATGATTTTTTGACTAATTAAAATAATTAATAAGCAAATATACAAATACATACTAATTAATTATGAAAAATATTGAAATTTTGAAGAAAAATAAAATATTTTTGTTTCATAAAATAATATATTATTTTAGAAGTTTAAAATATTTTTTGTGGAATTTTTGGAAGTTTTTAACTATTTTTTAAATTAATTTTATCAAAGAAACTAAAATAAAAATAGAAAATAAAATTAAAAATATAAGGATACTGATCTGGTGTGGCAATTAATGAAGGAGCATGGTGAGCTTGCATGTGTGAGGCGTTGGATTGGCTTTGAGATTGATCCAAGGGCACAGATTTTGTAGGTGCATGGTATGATGGTGTACACTGAATCCAAGGGGATTCAAAAGTCTTTGCAGGGGCCCACGCTGGATTGACCAGCGAATAAGATTTGAGGGAAGGGCCACCTTGGCGCGCTGAAAAGTCAGACGAACCACGCTTGGACGCGTGGTCGTCTTCAACCTCCAGAAGTGAGGTTTCTCAGCTTCAAATAGCGGGGGTTTTTAACCTCCCCTATTTGGACGTTAAAATTCCAGTTTTTTAACAACCTATGAACCTGCAAAAAATACGAGTTAGCAATAGAAACAAGTGACCCAGATCCACTAATTAGAGTGTCCTGAATCCAAATATGTCATTTGTTTTAAGGTTTGAAGCTCCTAGCTATGGATACGAAGAAGATGAAGCTTAAACACTCATGGACTCGTTTTAATGGTGGAGCCTGATCCTCACGTTGGAACACTCATGCTAAGAGCCCAGATCACACATATAGGTCCCCATAAGGATGTTAGGGTGGTTAGTTTGCAGTGAAAATTAGTTGCATATACAAAAACGAAAATAAAACTCATATGTACATGAAGAGCTTTAAGTGCTTTATACGACTCTCATATGTCTATATTTAGAGCTCAATCTTACTCTATAATGTTTGAGGAGATGATTAGAAGTGTTTATTGGTATTGATATTGATTGGAAATTTGAATTTGAAAATTACAAAGTATATGCAAATTTTGAGAATTTTTGTGATATTTCTTGCTATACTCTTGCCCTATTTCGTGTGTCCCTCCTTTTTGCTGAAGTATGATGCTTCTTTTATAGCCCAAAGTTGCTTGGAACTCAAGCTAAGAAGCTTTGTTGTCTTTGTTGAAAGTTTGATTTTTAAAATATTAAAAATCTTTGAATTGTTGACCAAGCTTGACTCCATTCAATGCTCTTGTCTTGCTCTTCAATTCTTGCAGAAAAAATGAAGATTCCTTGAAGTGAGTCATACTTGGAGGCCAAGCAACCATTATCCATGCATTTTTCCTTTTAATTTTAATCTTAAAGTAAGATAAAATTATGCAAAAAAATGGCCAATAAAGATGTGGGCTTTGTCTTGGTCGTGGGAGGCCCATAGTAACATGGCAAAGATGTTTGGACCATAAAAACTTGGACTCATTTGGAAAAAAAACATTTTTGATCAATGTTGATTTCATGCATTTTCCCAAAATTTAGCCAACTTCAACAAGGTGTAAATCCTTCAATTTTTGTCATATGAAGGAGATCTTGCACTTTTTGGAAACCTCAAAGAGTCCTCTAACCAATGTCTTTGGTCTCATATCAAAATGATTTTTGGTTCTCCTTGTGTGTCTATTTGAAAAAAAGTGTCTTTTTGTTGACTTTGAAAATGACCTGTAATGTCTTTGGCCATATTTTTCAAATGGTGAATGCTATGACCATGGGATCAATTGCATTTGAAAGATAATTGAATTTCCTTCAAAATGAGCTTTGGTTGACATTTTTTTGGATGAAGGATGAGAGAGTTATGATCAGTCAAAGTTGAGTTGACTTTTCAGGCAAAAAACCCTAATTTTGAATCTTAGGTTTTTGTTGATTTTTTGATCTTTCCTTGATGAATTGTGATCATCCAATGATCAAATGTTGAATCCTTTGACAAAATATGGACTTTGACAAAAAATTGTCATTTTTGACTGTCAGTTGACTTTTTTGGTCAAACGGGTCGTCTGTTGACTGTTTGAGCTGCTGACGGTGCGTCTGAGTGAATTGAAGTTTGAAAATTTGTATGATGGTACTTTGAGATGTATGGATGTATATGAAATCCATTTGAGCTCTCAAAACTTGTTGCTCCTGTTAAAACAAGAAAAAAAACCCTGATTAGGGACTGTCTGTATAGGAGGCAGTTAAGCGTACCTGATTTTTGTGCCTGCAAAAAGATTTAACCCTGCATGAACTGTGTTAGTACTATTTATCTGTAAAATAAATAAATAGTATTTGTGAAGTAAAGAACAGTATTTGGCGTTTGCGTAAGAATAAATTCCACTGTAAGCCAAGTTACTGTGTAAGAAAAATTCTGAAAACCAAGTTCTTCATATGTCAGGATATTTTGAAAAAATCCATGTTTATATGAGACTCTTAATTTTCATATTGAAACTTTCCTGAAAAAAGAAGTGGGCAAATTTTGGGGTATAACACCTCTTGATTATTAACCATACATTATTTTTTTTATGATCAAATATTAAGAGTGGTTTTTCTTATCATCATGTTAGTAACATAAGGTATCTATCTACTTTGTTAGACAAAACAAGATTAGCCTCCTAGAAAGACTTTGTATTTTGAGAATTTTAATAAACTAAATTATCTCAAACTTACATGACATATTCTACCTTCATTCCAAATTTAAATCAATCCTAAAATCATCCCATTAACATTTATGATCATTAACTACCTTTAAGTGGGGCTTAAAACAAGAGAAATCCATGTTTTCTCCTAAAAAGGGTTCCTGACTCGATTCAAGCAAGCAAAATCCCATCCCTTTATCCATGACACTTTTTAATTTGATTATAAAGGCATCTCATCTGATTCAAAAGATAAAAATCCATCTCTTACTCTATTCAAAACCTTATTGAATCGATTCAATCATTTTCTAAATCGATTCAAGATCCTGCAACCAAGAAAACTCATCATCCTAACACTAGAAAATCTTCTCTAAACCTATGTCAACACTTCCTAACATTCATAGATAAATCAAACAGTATATTAGACTACTAATACCCATAGATCATTATGGTTATCTCATATCCTACACACGCAACTTCCTCTTATCTAAACCTAACTAGGATCAAACTTAAAGAAAACCCGCCTTGTGAAGAGTATAATGATGATGATGAGGAAGATGATTATGATTTCCTTAATGCATTTCTACATTTATTGTATGATAACGTCTCTTCTCCAATTTTATTACTAAAATCTCACATCCCATTCTTCTTCATTTCTCTCAAGCACCTCGAAATCCCATCTCAGATTCTTGTTCTTTGCTTCAACCTCATCCCATTGATTCCTTTATGACGATTAAGTGAAATCCTTATATATGTTTGGTGGTTTGGAAGTAGATAACTCTTTAATGTGATGGTTGAATATAATTAAGGTTAAATATGGATGAACCATTCCAAGTATCTTATTGCACTCTTGAAATCATGATGAAAACATGAACTCTATACTTGCATGCAAGGCTTGAATTTTCATAGGATTTCTCTATACTTCCTCATAATCTCTCAATATATCAGGTGAAGAAGAGAGGAAGAGGCAAGTAATTTGTTTTCTAATTTCAACTTCCTAATATCAGAAATGATATGCTTACACTATAAATGACACTTACACCGTATTTCTATATGGTTTTGTTTTTTAAAATGTTTAATAATTATTTTTACTTTTCATGACACACACATCAAGCCATACACATGTTATATATTATACGGTGTAGGTGTAATTTGTTTGATTTTCATGGTACAGATAGCAAAACTCTTTTAATATCTCTCATTATAATCTCCTTAATAGAAAGACCAATTTTCCCTTCATTAAAATACATGATATTATTTAATTGCCGTTCGCAATATCATCCTTTCCTAAATGGAATTTCTCACCAATCTAGGTTTAATTAATTAATCGTCTTCCTTAAATTTTATAAATCTTACTCCCCCCGTCTCACAATAGGTGTCATCTTTGAGATTTTCACACTTTTTAAGAAAATGATTAATTATATTGATTTCAATGATAAAATGAGTTTCATTTACTAAAATAACCTTATTAATAATAGATAGTGGAGTATTTAAATAAATTAAAATACAATAAATAAGGGTAAGTTAGTGGGAAAAAAATAAATATCACATTGGTATTCTAATTGGACAAATAATTTGAGACAAATAAAAATAGAAAAGAGGACACCTATTGTGAGACAGATGGAGTGGTTTGTATTAAGTTATCAAATAATATCGTAAAATGACTAAAATACCCTTCTGTAGCAACTAAAAGTTACATAATACCTTCATTCTCGTAATTAATTCCTAATTTGTAATTTATCTCTGATTAAAGCTTACGGATAAGTTTAACTTTCCTTAAATCTTCTCTAGAAGTAACTTGAAGTAAAGTTCCATAATCATTTGTGAAAAGACTAAAATACCCCTTTAGGGTAATTGTCTATTTTACCCATCAATCTTTTAATTCTATAATCCTTTACTCATCCTTAGTTCTCAACACACTTAGCACCCTTTATATGTCACATATAAGTCCTTGATTGATTATACAAACATAACACATCTATTGAGGCTGAATAGGAGGATACAAGATGTTACAATTAAAAAGAACGATATATCACTGATACACCATTAAATAAGGAGAATATTAAAAATGCAAAATGTTTACCACTAAAAAGTTTAAAATATATCATATTGAAGTATTTATTTTAATAGCATTTTTGGAATTATTTTTATATTATATGGTTAGATATATAACTCGTTCTTAATTTCATATTATCCTCACTAGTACAAAAATGTTAATTTACACCCGTTTTTTATTAAATTTACACCCATTATTTTTAATAAAAATCGGGTGTATATCCACAGGGTGAGAAATGTCTAACGAATTTACACGCGTTATTTTTAACAAAAATCGGGTGTAATTGGGCGTAATTACGTTTTTAGCTACACCCTGTTTTAATAAAAATCGGGTGTAATTGGGCGTAATTA